>NW_010103499.1:0-64052 GCF_000699245.1 Pterocles gutturalis | reverse complement strand
ACCCAGCTGAAGTAATGCCGCGGTTTGCAAAGGGCAACGTCCTCCCACTGTGACTTACCAGTGTCTGGAGTTTTCCACGGAGCCATGAGCTAACTGAAAGCAAGTCTATTTTCAGAGAACTCACTTGAGAAATTCCACATTTCAGACTCTTTCACTAGCAGTCTCCTGAGCTAAGGAAGTCGTGCGGTTGCTCAGACCAAAAGTAACCATGGATCCCATGCACTGGGAGGGAACCGAATCACATCTGCTACAGCCCGTTTCACAGAGTCGGTCTCACAGCAATAATCCAGGAGCCAGTAGGTTTCACAGACCTTTACTCTTCCCCCCTTTCTTTACAGAGCCATACAGCTGCTTTCCTAGTTTGATTTGTGGTCATTTCAGAGAATCACAGAACAATTTAGGATGGAAAGGGCCTCGGGCAGAAGGGATCTGCTCAAAACAGATCTAACTTCAAAGTTTGATCAGGTTGTTCGGGTCATTGTCAAGATTTCAACATCGAGATAAATTAGAATCATGGAATGGTTTGGGTTGGAAAGGACCTTAAAGCCCACCCAGTGCCAGCCCCTGCCATGGGCAGGGACACCTCCCACTAGCCCAGGTTGCCCAAAGCCTCATCCAGCCTGGCCTTGAACCCCTCCAGGGATGGGGCATCCACAGCTGCTCTGGGCAACCTGGGCCACTGCCTCACCCCCCCGCACAGGGAAAAATTTCTTCCTAATATCTAGTCTAAATCTGCCCTCTTCCAAATTAAAATGTTGACTGCAGAGCAGAACTCTGCAACAGACTTCTAAAGCACTGGTAGGAAGAGAAGCAGTTTTCTGATGCCCCAAAGACCTCAGATAAAGTCGAATTCTCCAGCTCCCATGCACAGGGTGGACTTTGCCCTGTGGTCTTCAGATATCCTCATCCTTTAGCCAGCAACACGCTTGCACTGGAGCACTCCAAGTCCCACACAGCTTCTTCAGCCTCCTACTGTCTACCAGCTGCTTTGCTTTGAGGCTGTCCCGTGTGCTGGAGGGTGACTGTGCGTTTTCCAGACTTGTCAGAGGAAGAGAGAGCAGAAGCACCCACCCACGTGCCCTCCCCTTGAACGCTTCACGCAAAGCTGGGAGAAGAACTCTTATGAAGTCACATCCAAGCCTTGGCCAACTGGGATTCCTTACAAATGGCTTCTCAAATGCTGTAGCAAATCATCTTGTGTGTTCATGTCTGCTGCTCCCATATACAACATGTGGAGTAACAACTCTAAAGAAAGGAACTTATAAGGGACACATTAAATGCTCCTTAAAGCTATAAATCCATAACCAAAACAGTTTAATATTCCAAATCAACAACAGACTCTAAGAGTATTTCAAAGAGGAAAAAATACTGCAAGAAGATAGAATTGAAAACAATACAACTTCAAACCACCCACTTCATTTCTTACGAGACAACCACGTGCTTGGCACTCTCCATACAGAAAAGATGAACCCCAAGGAGCTTTCATAGCTCAGATCAGACAATACAAAACCCAAACCCCACACTCAGACAACACAATGGTGTGATCTTCATCTGGTATATTGTATCGCTAAATGAGACCAGATGAAGAGTTGTATTCTCTCTTCTTTAGGGAATATCTATCTTCCCTTGAATAGCTCCTCCTGCTAGTTGGAACCTGAAGAAATGAATGCTTTCCTACAGCGAGAACTGCAGAACTCCCATCTAAATACAACAGATGCAATGCAGCTTCTTGGTCTTAGAGCCTCCATATGAAGCCTTAAATGCACAGGAAAGACTTCAGGGTTTTGGAAGAAAAGCCTTGCCAGTCCCCTTCAGCTGAGAAATAACAGCCTCTCCATCCTAACCAGGCTGAAACTTCACTTCACAGTGCAAACACACAGAACAGAGCAACCCAAGAACAAACAGCAGGTGCAGGAACTTGCACTCACTTCAGAAAGTTTTCCCCTAATGCAAGGACTCCAGGTTTTATATTTGCATCCTGCTTCTGCTTCATCCCTGGTAAGCTAAGGTAATTACAGCAAAGGTGCAGAAGCATCTTAGAATTCTCTAGCAGATTTTATATTTTTTTTATTTACACACATATATATCTATGACTTTATACTATACATATGAATTAATTTTTATATTTACAGGTTGAACAGGAGGATGAATCCAAGTTATAGGGTGAACTGCACTCTCTGGAGGCTGGAACTGTAGCTGGATTTCAAGCAGGGTTTATAGCAGCAATGCAGCTCAGTTTTACCTAGAGCTCTGGAGGAGTCTGAAGGCAGGCATGGGCATGGAGGTGACGGACAGAAATAACCAGCTGCACAATACCAAGCTATACTTTTCACTTTTGTTTGCTGACAATGCTAATGTCAAGGGCAAAGCTCAAAGAGAAGAAAGAAAAAAAAAAAACAACAAAAAAAACCCCTGACATGTAGACATTATCTTCATTAATGTTAGAGAGCCAGCATGGGACCAAAGTGAGAGTTTGTGAAATTGAGCTGCAAATGGGATAAAAGAATGCAGTAAAACTACTAAAAGTGAAAGCCTGACTAAGGATAGGATCCCCCAGGGCATTCTGAAGCCTAATGCAGGCCTGGATGCAGCCCTCACCTTAGGAAAAGGGAATGGAACACCAGGTGATGCGGCACTATCTGCTGCTGCTTTGGTGGAGAGGTGTGAACCTCCTCCAGAAGGGCATCTGGGGCACTCTGCACCTGGGCTGCAGCTTCACTGGACCCCCCAGTGACTGTGTGATGCACAGAATTCCTTCCACTCCATCCCTCCTGCTCCTTGCAGTGAGCTCTCCAAGCCTGGGGACTTCACCGCAAAATCCATCCCGACAATAATGCATGAGAAACCAGACAGGTGCCACAAGGGAAAAGAGTGAACCGTGCTCAAACTGACAAAATATTCAGATATATGTGGGTGGATGGCACGGCCAGAACAGTGCCACAAAGTTAGGAAACTTTGCTACTCCTTCTTTCAGGTAGAGAGAAATGCATAATAATGTCAAGTTCTTTGAAATTGTACAACAATTTAGATCAAAGACTTTTAGAACCAAAAGAGTTTCCTGACTCCTCATATTCAGTTTAGTAGGTTTTTTTAATTCATCAGGTAGATGAAAAATATAATTGACAGATACTAAAAAAAAATAATTGCAGAGGATGGAATCATAAGGAAATTATCTTTTCTGCATATTGGCTATTACAGCGTATGGTTCAGATAAATTGTCCTTCAGAATTTTTAAAGCCTATTTTGCTATTGTGGAGAAGCCTTTTCTCTAGATCTGTTTCCCATAATAGAAAAAGTATCATCAATTTAAGGATTATAAGCATGTACTCTTTTTTCAGATGCCATAAATGCCTCTTTCCAGAAAGTTGCAGTGTGCTGATTATTACTTCAATACTTCCATTTGAATTATCTCACTTGAGTGGGTAAAGCACCATAAACTCAAAGCAGCTATTCTAGGGTACAACTAAAATCAGAAGAGCACAAAATAACTTCCAAATATCTAGGAGAGCTCAACATAGTTATTAAGATTGAGGTTTTTATTGGTTTTGTTAGTTTGGAGAGAAGCTGTACGACACAGTTAGTCCACTTTGACAGTATTTTGGAAAGAGATTTGCTACCAATTCGTCCTTCAAAGAAATCCAGAAGTAAAAACAAAAACCAAAAAAAAACCCCAACAAAACCAAACACCCACAAAAAAAAAAAAAAAAAAAATAAACAAAAAAACCTAAAAAAACCCCCAAAAAACAAACCAAAAACCCTAAAAACCCAACCAACCAAACACACACCACAACAAAACACCTAACTTGTTTAACTCTGCAAAACATATCTGCTTCCTACGAAAATCTGCTCAACTGAAGGCTTACAAAATAGTCTCTGGAGGCAAGAAAGGCCATAAAAAGAAAGTAACTTAACTTGCTTTCCAACAGCAATAAGTCCAAGAGCTTCTAGGATTGTACAGAAGGCAATAAGCAGTGTGATGCTTGCATTTGTTACTCTTTTTTGGGATCCCAGTCTGAGCTCATTTACAGGTGAAATAATTGAGCTGACAACTTTTTCCTTCCAGACCATTATTTGATCAGTCTTTAATCAGATTCCATACTTTAGTACCAGCACTGAGTAACAGCAGTTTTTTAAACCCTGACATCAAAAATTTTCCCATTTAAAATAAATACTTCTGAAAGCGTGGTCTACTGCTTGATCTCATTCCTGCAAAACACGTAACTGGAAGGAAATCTAGAGATAATTTTACAGGAAGGAATTACAGAAAAGGATTATATGTTTTATGTAAGTCTAAATTTCATCTGATGGTGAGACATGAAGACTACCCTAAACACAAGTGGAATAAAGAATCTGAACCGGGGGACGATGTCATCACTTGCGTTCTGTCTACATATGGCTTTACTTACAGCTCAGTATGGTGTCAGGGGAAGTTCATAGCATAGAGAAAGAGGCAATCTGGAACGTGAAGTGGTGGTGGTTTGGGTGGAGGGTCAGGGTGCCATCGCTGATGAATGGTTCTTCAGATGCAAATTAAGACAATGGCTACTCCTTTAGATCAGATTATTGGGGATTTGGTTTTAGTGCCAATGGTTTCAGATACAAACCCAGAATAACCCCAAATGATCAAAGGAAGCCTGGCTGCATGATCCTGTGTGAACGCTGCTCTGTAGGTATCAGCCACAATCACGACATTTCAATCCAGAACTGCATCTCCTCTGAGTACCACAGGATGCTGATCAGCACGCTATGCCCCTGGCATACACCTTTAAATGCACAGATGTACATGTCTTGTCCCATTTCTTTAGAAAAGCTCAGCATCAGAAACAGGTGGAAAGGGTTTTTTGATACAATAGGGACTTTCTACTACCACATTAGGAAAAAGTACCATAGAAGATTACATCCAAAGTCTAACGGCCAAGAGAAATGGACAGTGTACCTACAACGACTGAGCTTCATTTTTGGAAGTGACATTTATTTACTTAAGACAGCCCACTAATCACACCACCTTCGGAGCAAATCTGGAAGCTCAGACCTTGTTACTTTTAGACAGGAAAAGGCATCTGAGATTAATGATCGTGAACAGCTCCCTCAACCATCATTTCTCTGTCCGTGTAAAACAACGATGATAGGTGGAGTAAGGTAGTCTGCTAGAGACAGATGTGTCATCACCCATCATCTGCCTGCCTAGGAGGGAAACAGTGAATAACAACGGACAGCTAAGGTTTCGAGCAATTGAAAGGATCTCCAATGTAATGAATAGACATCTGGCAGCAGCATCGTGTTCCAGTTAGCACATCATTTTGGACAGCTGGAGTTCAGCTAACTGAGGTTGCACTATAAATGCATTATAAAAATTTTCCAGTATGCAGCTCCTTTAACTCTGGAGGGCTTCAGGATTCTTATATCAAATCCACTACTTTAAAAAAAAAAAAAAAAAAAGGGAAAAATATGTGTAATGTAGTGAATCCAACCAACATATTAAATACATTAAAGCCTTAAACTTCCTTCCAAGGCTGGTCCAGGAGGTGGAATGTGTGGTTCTCTAACACGGCTACAAATAGATCCTCTCCCACCAGAGCTGAAAAAGCCAGCTGAGCCGGCCAGCAAAAATGTAAAGCAGTCACTAATCACAGCAGCCTGCACCTTTCCTCCACTTGCAAGCTCTGTGTACCAGCAGGAAGAATGGAGAGAGCACCAAACGCACCTGAGCCTAGACTGCTCCTACACACTTCCTCAATTATTACTAGCTCAGAGGCACTGTCACTAATTTGTTGCTATTAGCTTCCCTGTGTGATGCATTTCAACCAAAAGCAACACACATGCAAAGCACCCATCTGATTGGTTTGACTGAGATTTTCTTTAATTACATGGTAAGAAAGCTATTTTTTTTTCCACCTCTGATGAAAGCAAGGCAGCAAACCTGACCTCAGAAGGACCGTCATCAGCCATCTTTGATATTGAAATCTAAACCTCCTCTTTCAGTTTCTGTTATAGAATCATGGAACCATGAAGGTTGGAAAAGACCTCAAGGATCATCAAGTCCAACCGTCAACCCAACCCACTAACCCATGTCCCCAAGCACCACATCTACACGTTTCTTGACCCCCTCCAGGGATGGTGACTCCACCACTGCCCTGGGCAGCCTGTTCCAATGCTGGACTTATGTATAAAGACGGATGCTCTCATAGCATGACTCGCACATAAGGGAAATAAAACTAACCAAACTCATCACACCTTTTTTCCCTAACATTTATTGTTAATGAATACATGCTATTGGGGCTATCGTTGTTTCTGTGTTCCTAGAAAAACATTTCCACCACACCACTCCTGCAGGAATTCCTCCTTTACAAGCTTCACAGCAGTGGTACAACTCGTCAGTTCACTTGGCCATCATTCTGCCAAGGTGTGATACACCAGCCTGGGATTTACTGCCCCTCTCACCGGTTTGTAAGACATTTGAAGACCTTGAATGGAGAAGTGTTACATAGAAATGGATAGGAGCAGGTCTTCACTTTCCAGTGCAACATGGAACACTTCCTACAAGCTCTAGAAGACCTTGAACTACCAAGTTTTAAGACATCACTATTATTTCGTACTTTACAGATATTTGAAGACAACCTGAAAGATTTCAGTAATACATTTTCTATTCTAAGCAACCTACAAAAGTTTTTTTAAAAAAAATCCTTAAAACATTTCAATGATAGCTTTTCTTCCAGCTCAAAGGAAAAAAAAAAAACAAAACAAACAACAAACCAACAAAAAAAGAGACCCAAAACCAAATATGTAAAAGATTCAACATGGAACAAGGTATGACTTTAACTTGTTAACATTCTCTTCAGAAATCACACATGTGTATGCTGCTTGTAAGAAAGTTGTGCCCTATTCATGCTGATAGAAATCCTTACATCACTCAATCATGTTCTTGAGTAAATAGTAGATAAACATGCAGTTCAAATCTAGATGTATATCAGCAATTACGTACATGCACACAGAATTTATTGGTGAGCTACTTCAATCGGGACAACAGCATTACCTTCTTTTTGCTGCAGTAAATCTGCCATTTCTTCTCTGGAGGGAGTGCAAACATAGCCTCTCTGTTCTTGTCTGTGAGATCCAATTCATCCTGGAAATTGGGAAAAAGAAAGACAGGAAAAAAACAGTCAACAGCTGCATTGGTTACTTCTAACAGGTTGAATGGAATCTGGACCAGGTGTGTTGACTAGTCTTCAATCAAAGGGCAGAGGACTTAGTGGGTCTCCGATTATTGGTTTCACAATTTTTACCTTGCTACTGCAAGTTCTCCTTGTCAGAGCAGAACCCATGAAGGGAGGCACCCTGAACAACTCCTACATCAAACTTCTGTTACTAATGATCAGTTAAGGATGGGAAAGATCACATGAAAGGCACCAAGTGAAAAACTCTAGCTTATGCAATGCAGACATTCTTTACAACTCTTAGAGAAAAGCTAAAAATTCAATACACCTTTTTCCTGGCCTGCAGTACTGCCCAGGTCTTCCATAGAAGGAGAAGAGTAGAATCACTCTATCTTTAAAAAAAGGTCACGAGACTGTTGTCTAGTGGCAGTAATGTCAACAGCAACCTACAGGTTGAAAAGTTTCTCCAAACGTTTGTCCTCTGAACCACACAGTCCCCAGCTAAAAGACAACCAATGTTTCAAACACAAAGGACATATCTCCACACAGCATCACATCAGGTTGGCCAGACCAGAAAATTCAGTCTCTGATAAGAAAAGTGAGTTAAGGGCACACATCTTTTTAGAGCCTACCCAACCTTACATTTGTAAAATGAAGGATAATGCTATCATAGAATCATGAAGGTTGGAAAAGACCTCAAGGATCAAGTCCAACCGCCAACCCAACCCCACCCAGCCCACTAACCCATGTCCCCAAGCACCACATCGACACGTTTCTTGAACCCCTCCAGGGATGGTGACTCCGAGCTCTGTCACGAGCTCCCTCTGGATACACCACTGAATCCCCAGCTCCAGTTTGTCTCCTGTAAAAGGTGGATAACAATAGACTCCCTTCCTATACAAGGTGTCTCTAGAATCAAAGCAGAGACTGCTCTTTGCTCTGTGTTCATTCAGCGCTGACCAGTTTCAGGTGCTAATGGGAATTCAACAAGAATGGTCTTCATAGCAGCAGCCTGCATGAGCAGGGACAAGCAAAGACATCTAAAGGAGAACTTCAGCAACAGAAAGACAAGCTTCCAATAATCAGTTTTGGCAGAGTTTTCTTTTTCCTATATATTTGAAAGCGTTTCGAGAAGGAAGCATCCAGGGGACCAATATCAAGATGCCATTGCAGGGCTGAGAACGCTGCACACGCCGACTCTGGCACCCACAGGAACCCAGCCCGAGCTGAGACAATACCTCTTTAACTCAGCCCAACAATGGCTCATTTGGAAAGCGTTCAGGGCTAGGAAACTTGTGAAAACAGTGAGCTAAATTGCACACTGAGCCTGGTAGCGGCTGATGACAGATTTAAAAGCCCACAGAGATTTCAGCTGCAAAAAGGTACAAAAGAAATGCAAACAGTAACAAGGCGAGGTCAGTGCCAGCAGCTCAAGGTAGAAGAAGCTGAAGGGTTTGGGTTTGTTTTTTTTTTAAAAAAACAAGAAAAAGTTTAAAGGCAAAAAAACCCCAAACTTTAGCTATGCAAAAAAAAAAAAAAAAAAAAGAGTGCAAACCATGTGGAAATGTTTAGGGTGAGTTTCCAAACAAGGGGGCAGCCAAGCGAGGCAAGGAGTTTTATCCTTGCTACACACAATTAGAAAGCTCAGGCCAGGATCACATTCTTGGGGGGAGAGGGAGAGTGAAACGACATGTAAGGTCTTAAGACAAGCGAAGGAATGCTGTTGGAGGTCAAACATGTGGGAGGGAAAGGAGGGGCAGACAGGGAGTCAGAAAAGCCAGGTTTGGAACAACCACCAAAGAGGCCAGAATATACATCTGAAGTGAGCGGGCTGGGCTCAGATAAATTCTTAGCAAAATGATGATTGTTTTATTGAACTGCTTAATGATCCTAGCCTTTTTTTTTCCTTTTTTTTTTTTTTGTCTTTTTAATAAAGAGCAACTAACTTGGTTTTCTAATCCTTACTGCTCTTTCTGGAGTCTGGTGGCAGATCAGTCAAGCAGCAAAAGCTATTCTCAGAAACTGTGCACAAAACGGAATTATGATCTCAACTAATCTAGTTCAGGATAACCATTTCATCAAGAGAATGCTCTTATTGTCTAAAAACCACCCAGAGGGCAGGATGCTGCCACTTAGCAGCTTCCAGACACTGCCAGTATCAGGGACATAAAGAGCACTCTGCCTTCAATGGGGCAACGAGAATATGCAACTTCCAGTCTTGTAATTTTGCATCCTGACAGCATTATGAGGAGGCTGAGAGGAGACCTCATCACTCTCTACAGCTGCCTGAAAGGAGGGTGCAGGGAGGGGGGTGCTGGGCTCTGCTCTAAAGGAACAAGGGATGGGACAAGAGGAAACGGCCTCAAGTTGCACCAGGGGAGGTTTAGGCTGGAGATTAGAAAAAAATTTCTTCCCTGCAAGAGTGATGAGGCATTGGAACAGGCTGCCCAGGGCAGTGGTGGAGTCACCATCCCTGGAGGGGGTCAAGAAACGTGTAGATGTGGTGCTTGGGGACATGGGTTAGTGGGTTGGGTGGGGTTGGGTTGATGGTTGGACTTGATCCTTGAGGTCTTTTCCGACCTTCATGATTCTATGAAATGTAGAAGTACACCTCCAGCTGACATGAGATAAGGCACCGACATCTCTGGGGCTGTACAGGAAGGGAAGCAGTGGAGAGAGATCAGGGAGGAGGCTGTCAGTGAAACAAGCCTTTGCAATAGAGAGTCCAATCCAGCATAACCATTATCGCTTTAACAGGTGGACTGAGTAGGACCACACTGCTAACACATTATGTATATTGCCTGAGAGCTACACTTTTACATTAACAACAGTCCCAGGAACCTTTATTTTTCAGTTCACACTCTGTATGTGTGAACTGCAAACAACAAACAGGTCAGTCCAGTGGCTCACATTCCAGTGGTGCTTCTGCCCATCAGGAAGGGAGGGAGGGGAGGAGCAGAGACACTCTCCCAGGTCCAGAGGCAGCTGTCCAAAAAGCTGCTTCCAGAGATAACTGCAGCGAGTGAATTAAAAAGAGAATTAAAAAAAAAAAAGGAAAAAGAAAGAAAAAAATTGGTCTCTTCAGATCTCAGTCTCTTTGCAAAGAGCTTATGATTCCTCCAAGTAGAAGAGATAAACCTTCCCTATGGCATCACTGTGTCCACCTCCAGGGGACAGTATAGGATTGTTCCCCTCCAGTTTTCCTTCCATTGCTTTGTTCAATCCAGCTCACCAGGCTGACGCGTAAGAGGCAGCCTGCTGGAAGAGTGCACATTTCCAACACTGAGGAGGTCGATGAGGGCATTCTGAAAGCCTGCCTGTCCAAACTGTCGGTGAATGGAGATCATTTGACGGCACAAACTGCCTACACTCATGCACAAACTGGAGCAATGAGCAGGGTAAAAAAAGTACCGCTCAGCAAAGCTCCCTAAAAAAAAAAGAAACGTTTCACAGGCTTTACCTGATATGCAACTGCAAATATTGGAGGGTGACTGAGGCAGGCATCAAGAGGAGTGAACCTCCCTCTCCAGACAACAGCCAGTTCCCATCCTGCCTTCCCAGAGCTGTGCCTGGCACAACCGCCCAGCTGTACCCACAGCAGAACTCGATGGCAGATGGAGTTTCAACAGGCAACAGCACCAGCACCCACACAGCCAGCACCTCTCCAGATGCAGCAACATCAGTTAAAAGTTCCCACTTGGGCACCTGATATATATTCGAAGTCCACTGATAACTCACAAAGAAGCAGCAAAACAACCCCCTAAACAACCCCTTCCCTCCCCTCAAGCTCTTCTATCCCATCCCATCCTAACCCCTGGAATTAACAGCAGGCTTTGTAAAGCGCACGGAACCAACACACTGTATGAGGCTGGAGAGGAACATTTTGATCAGTTTCCCAACTGATAAGAATTAGGCGGATCACTGGAAAGCACCTCTGGGTGTCCATGCATTTGCCTACACATAGTACCTGTACATGCAGTATATGTATGTATGCCACTTGCACCTGACACACACAAGAACTATATGCATAGGACACACCACATAACACCTGCCCATACCTACAATGAATCATCATTACATTTGTGTGTGACCATAGAATCATAGAATCATGAAGGTTGGAAAAGCCCTCAAGGATCATCAAGTCCAACCGTCAACCCAGCCCCACCCAACCCACTAAACCGTGTCCCCAAGCACCACATCTACACGTTTCTTGAACCCCTCCAGGGATGGTGACTCCACCACTGCCCTGGGATGAAACCACTGCGCAGACAAGAGCTGCCTGCTGGCATGGGAAGCAATGTATACATTGCAGCTACTGCCACAGATCTGGCTGTAAAGCAGAAAAGCAGACAAACACAATGCTAAGATTCCATGAGACTCTTTTTCCTTCTTGCTCTTTCAAGAACCTGTGGCTTTAAAACCCCCTTCAGCACTAGGGGACCAAATCTCTTGATTCCCAGTCATAACAGTACAAGACAGAAAACACCTGATGTTGACATACTGGAGGATGTGATTCTCTTCTGCCCTGCCAACACAGAAGTTACTCATTCTTAAAGCTCAGCAGCAGAGTAAGAATTTCATCCATCAAGGACACTGCATTTTTGGCAGAGAAATTTATCATCTCCCAGAAAGTCAATTAAGACCCATCCCTCAACACACCCCCAACAGCACTGCTTCCTTTTTTCCCCTCTTTAATCATTGCGTGACTGCTCCTTTGCTTCCTGCAGGAGAGCTAAATCCTCTCTCTCCTACTCCTCAAAGCTCCCCGGGACTCGACAGCACACAGGTCCATCTAACCAGCAAGGCCCATTGTGGCAGTCCCCTCTCATGGGTCACTAGAAGCATCTGCTGTTCATTTTTCTGCCCTTCACAGGCTAACCAACAATCTGCTGGGCCAAACAGAAAGAATGAGGAAAACCAGTACCTGCATATGCACCAGTGCACACAGATGTTCAGAGAGGGAGAGATCAGCACTTAGATAGGTATCCTGAAAAATGCAGGGTTACGATACGGGTAGAGCAACAGAGACACTCCGTGGATATGGGTGGGCATACGAGGACAGAGGTTTGGGGCTCTTCATCCTGGAGAAGGCTCCGGGGAGACCTTAGAGCAGCTTCCAGTGCTGAAAGGGGGCTACAGGAGAGATGGGGAGGGACTCTGCATCAGGGGGTGTAGTGACAGGACAAGGGGTAACGGGTATAAGCTGAAAGAGGGCAGATTTAGACCAGACATTAGGAAGAAGCTTTTCACCGTGCGGGTGGTGAGGCAGTGGCCCAGGGTGCCCAGAGAAGCTGTGGATGCCCCATCCCTGGAGGGGTCCAAGGCCAGGCTGGATGAGGCTTTGGGCAACCTGGGCTAGTGGGAGGTGTCCCTGCCCATGGCAGGGGTGGCACTGGATGGGCTTTAAGGTCCTTTCCAACCCAAACCACCCTGTGATTCTATGACAATAATGCAAACAGTTGACTACCATCAGGGCTTTTTCTGTTCAGATGGGCTACGTGTCCATGGCAGTGAACTGGAATAAGCCAAATGAGAGGGATGGGAATGAAAACTGAATAGTCAGGCTCACGTCTAATCCAAATCCCTGCTGCTGCAGTTTAAGCCTATTACTCTGGGCCCTATCAAACACAGACGTGGTGAGCAGATTGTTTTCCTTCCTCTTGGTAACAGTCCTCTTGATAACAGTTTTCAAGGCTATTAAAGGCTGCTGTAATGTCCCTCCTCAGTCTTCTTTCTTGAGGCTAAACAAGCCCAGCTCTATCAGTCTTTCTTAGAGGTCATGTCCTCTGGACCTCTCATTCCTCTTCTAATTGACTTCTGGGCTCTCCCCAGTCAAAGTACATCCTTCTTGAAGTGCACCGTTCAAAAGTGGAGACAGTGCCGAGACCTTACCAACACTGAGTGTAGAGATTACTTCATGCATCTTCCGGACAGCATGCCTGGTTAGATATTCCATGAAGACAATGACTTTTTTTTTTTTTACATTTAAATAAAGAAACCTCTCAAAACCTGCTTGACTTACATTCACTCGTGATCCACTATAATCCCCAGTTTCTTCTCTGAAGGAGTGTCCACACCTGTCTGCTTCCCATCTTGAATTATGAGACTTGCTCCATGTTTTGACAGTCCCCATTGAATCCCATCCTTTTTTACACAATTTCTTCAGCTTCTTTTAAGCTTGTCTTTTAACATATCCACAGTGTTTACAGCCTATGACATCTGGAAAGTTAATAGGTATGCTCTGTATTCCACTATCCAGACAACTAAATGAAAACACCAAACAGAACTGAAGCCATTAAACCTCTGCTTACAATCACAGAATAGTTTGGGTTGGAAAGGACCTTAGAGATCATCCAGTGCCACCCCCTGCCATGGGCAGGGACCCCTCCCACTAGCCCAGGTTGCCCAAAGCCTCATCCAGCCTGGCCTTGAACCCCTCCAGGGATGGGGCACCCACAGCTTCTCTGGGCAACCTGGGCCACTGCCTCACTATCCTCACAGGAAAACATTTCTTCCTAATATCTCATCTAAATCTGCCTTTTTTCAGCTTATAACCGTTACCCTTTGTCCTGCCACTACCCCGATATGCTTGATACATCTTTCTACTGTGACAGGTTGCCAGTCCTCTGGGGCAAGTACATTTCCCTCTACATTCTGACTACACACAGCATTTCAAATACCTCTCTCAAACAGGGCCTCTAGTATCACCATGCGTAACACTAAATAACAATAAAATCTGCTGCTTCAGCACAGTGCCCCTTCCCCGCCCCTCATTTCCTTTCCTTCTCCTCCCCTCATTTCCCCCTCCCCGTGCCAGGGTTTAGTTTTCACGCCAAGGTCCTTTGGATGAGCCCCTGGATGGGAAGGTAGGTGTGGGAAAGGTTATTAGGAAACCCATCTCAACGGCTACCTTTCCGTCCTCCCCACCCTCTCCCGTCCCTACAAAGTCTCCTCTGTTCTGTTTCAATACTAATGAGTTCAGAGGAGGTTGCAAGGCTGGAGCAATCCACAGCCGGGACTGTGCCAAAGCACACAGGCACACACCTCTCTGATCGTTTCCTGCCCAAACACAGTCGTGCTGGCTCAACCCTCCCAACGTGGGCTGGGAATTGCTGCGGCGGCCCCGTGCCAAACGCAGGCTGACGTTCCAGGGGTGCCGGTGCCACCTACTCCCCTCCTCCCAGCTTTATCCTCTTGCATGCGTCCTATTTGCCATATGCCCCTATGGAGGAAAACAAGGGTAAGTCAGAGCTTGGCTGACCTTTAAATCTCTGATAAAATATTACGTAAAAGGGCAGGAGGAACTGAGAGGTCGGTTAAGAATTTAATGAGCAAAATGAACTTCCTATCGAGCTTTGGTTGTGCAGCTCAGACACACACGCTCAAGTTTATATGCAGGGTAAACTCAAAGGAACGCAAATAAACCTGCACCATTCCTGGCATCAGTTCAGGTTTACACAGCTAGAAGAGAAACCAGAAGCTGGCTTGAGCTCTTCTCTTGCTCTCTGAATAATTACTCCAGATTTAACAGTGCAAACCAGAGATCAGAACGTCCTTAACTCCATTAAACTGAGTGGACTTACTCTGGATTTACACCAGGGCAAAATATTAATCAAATTACCTGCTTTAAATTGTAACAGAGACTAAACCTCTCGACTAGACAGCCTATAACATGGGCTCGTTCGACAGTCTGCAGCACCACTGATCACCCCAGAGCAGCTGCAAGAACACCCACATAATAGAAGCCTCCTATCTTCTCCGAGGTGAGGCAGAAGGTAATTCCACAACGCTCTTCGCTCACATAAACTGAGTATTTTAATAGTCCAACACTGAAGGCATGACAGTGTGTTTGGTTATGCACTCACACCCTCTCCTGTCTCATTGCTCAAGTATTCTGATAATCAGAGCAGCAGCTACTGCACTGACATCACTGGGCTCAAGGAAACACCAGCCAAGATGTTTTTCTCTAAATATTTCAAAGAAACAAACCATCAGAAATTTTCACAATATACAGCAACAGGAACAAGAGAAGGATGAGCATTTTCCTTGCAGAACAAATTCATCTCCTAACAACAAATCACAACTGCATTTACTATCTGGTTAAGCATCTGTAATCCACACGTTCTCTCACATCATTAACGTAGAAGCCAACAACTTCACGCCGACCGACAAACCCATCCAGCTGCTGCTCTCTGGACAAGATGTAATGCTGAAACACAGCCGCTGAAGCAATCCCAATGGATTTTCCATGACTCAGGGATCTCCCTGGACACCTTCCAAAGTGGGAAACTGCAATCTGCTTTCCCCTTCGAATTTCCTTTGGAGAAGTTACTGTTCAAACCCTCCACCTAGTAAACCATTGTGTAACCTTGTTGTGCACGCTGATCAATTCTTTACAAAAGGTGTTTGTGTTATTAGTCTGGTTTTTTGCAGTCAACAAATGATGAGAAACCGTGAAACGAAAAGATGCCCTTAAAAAAAAAGTGTTTTTAATCTACGACTGCATAGAATATCCAGATGTTGAAGAGGATCCTTTGCACCCAGCACTGGGTCCACATGGGAAAGAAAGGGGAGTCTGCCCAGGAGGGCAGCAGAGGCTTGTATCAGATTCTCCCTTAAAAAAAACCAAAAGAACAAGAAGATAAGGGGTAACGGGTATAAGCTGGAAGAGGGCAGATTTAGACCAGACATTAGGAAGAAATTTTTCATTGTGATGGTGGTGAGGCAGTGGCCCAGGGTGCCCAGAGCTGCTGTGGATGCCCCATCCCTGGAGGGGTTCAAGGCCAGGCTGGATGAGGCTTTGGGCAACCTGGGCTAGTGGGAGGTGTCCCTGCCCATGGCAGGGGGTGGAACTCGATGATCTTTAAGGTCCTTTCCAACCCAAACCCTTCTGTGACTCTATAAGAGCAGGGCAATGTCTATGACAGGAGGCAGCAGCAGAGATTTGCTCCAGAGGTCTTCAAATACAAGACATGTTGCCACTGGAAGACTCCTGTGCTGCCCGTGACCTACACGTGCTGCATCTTTTCAGCACCTTTTCAATCTGGCTACAATTCTGGACTAAAACTGGTTTAAGAAGCATTAGTATTCCTTGTTTCACACCAGGGAAACAAACTCACAAATGCATGAAATGACTTGGACAAACTCGCAGAGGTACCTAGGAAAAAGATGGAACACTCTTGAAATCTCTTTTCCTTCCAGCAAGCTTACAGACTTTTCCATTTACAGTGAGCGAGGTACCTGGCATTAAAAGCTGCGGGTCAGTGGTGTTGCAGTGCCAGGTGGAAGGCATCTGTCTGTACCTCCTCTGGACAAAACATGCCAAAGAGAAAGCAGCTGTGGAGGCAGCCTGGTGCGATGAGTGACAGAGAAAGCATTTTTCTGAGGCTTGCCCTCTGTGTGCTGCTGAAGGGATGGGCAGAAGGGCCACTTATCTCCTGTATTTACCGACACCAAAAGCTCCCCTTTACCCATTGCAGAGGAAGGTGCCAGGAAACTGCTGACCTGAGAACCTTGTGCTGCTCCAGCCACTGTCTCACCTTGTGCTCCCCACCTTGGGGTCTCGCAGACCAGGCACATGGCAGGAAGAACCCGTTTCCCTCCAGCACTGGAATAGCCATCCCAGATCACCTTCATAGCTTCCCCGAATGCTAAACAACCTGGAGCACTGTTTGAAGGCACACTCCACCTATAGAAGGACACAGGGGCATGACATAATTGTGAACCCTTCTCTGCCACTCTCCTTCAGGCTATACGATACACTATCCAAGCAATTATTCTATCTGATATAAATTTCTACCGGATGAGCAAATACAGTCAATTTGAGTCAACACATTAAACAGATGATCCTTCATGATTGTTATCTACTCCTCCATTTAATTATCTTATTTTGTTAGCAGTTCCTCCTAAACCCCAGCTACACTCACCTCAGCAGGGATAACTCCTGTCCTGAAAAACACCTGCATCCATCATCTTTCACAACCTTTCCTCCTCATGGGAAATTTCACCGCTTCCCCAGCTTCAGGTGGTTACTTTTTACATTGCTATTTTGTGTTAAATTTTATAAGGACTTCATTATCACAGGGACATGGTTCCCCCTTTCTTGCTCAAATCAGGCTAAATAACAAATCATACCTCCTACACCATCTCAGATCTGGCCCTTCTTCTATGAGCTGCAGAAGAAACAGACATCTGTCATTCAGCCTCCCTTCATCAACGTGCATCTCGATTCTCTCTCCTGCCCCACCGGGGGGAGGGTGACTGAGTGGCTGTGTGGTGCTTATTGCCAGCTGGAGTTAAACCATGACACCTCTCTAGAAGGTGAGGAATAAGATGACTTGCAAATCTATTAAGACCTAATACAGCTCTGAACAACGTAAGACACTAATAAAGAGGAGTAAAGAAAGGACAGAAAACTGCAGAAGGGCAGGAATCATACCTGCAGAAGCCATTTCAAAGCAGTGGAGCAACAGCACATCCCCACACTGCTGCTGTTGGCTCTTTTTCTACAGGAAAGGGCAGAGTCTGTTACTCTAAGTCAGCAGGCATGGAAGTGGCAGGAACTATATGAGAATGCTGGTTCAATTCTAGAGGAATGGTAGGAAGTTGTCTACTCTGTATCCATCCAAGTGGAGCTGGAAAAGCTTCAGAAAGCTAAGATAAAGATAAATTAATTTGATCCTTCCAGATAGCAAGTATGACTCCTACTATCAATATCATCTCAGTGCTTTATCACTTCAGCAGCCCTCAGACTCAATACAGAAAGTTCCTGGGTCTTCGTTATAGCCATGATGCAACACAAAAACCATTCAAATATTAATGATGTCTTACCAAGGAAAAAGGCCACAGCAGAGCTTTCTGTTATTTTTTTTTTCTTTTTATGTAATGCTGCCTAACACTTGCAGCTATGCCAAAACAAGACAGTGTTATCAAATCAGCTGATAAGGCATTAGAAACACATGGACACAAGATTTCTGAACAGTAAGAACATCCATCCTATCCGTGGCTTAGGGGACAGGACATCATGACAGCTTCCAAAGCATTCAGTAGAGGGAAGACACAAGATTTACA
This sequence comes from Pterocles gutturalis, assembly GCF_000699245.1. Taxonomy (NCBI): domain Eukaryota; kingdom Metazoa; phylum Chordata; class Aves; order Pterocliformes; family Pteroclidae; genus Pterocles; species Pterocles gutturalis. The sequence continues at coordinate 45,828 of NW_010103499.1, read as the reverse complement.
CCTTAGCACATCCATTCTCTAGTGGAAGGATCTGTTCTTTCCTCTCTTTTTTTATCCCAAGCTATATATCTGCTGTGCTTCCAAAAATCTAGTACTTCTGCTCTTATGCCCTGGATGGACTACACGCATTTCCAAGAACTACAAACCAGTGCATCCCTGCACAAAAGCCTCATAACTCCACGGGTACTTTGGTACACACCTATTGAAGATGAGATGTGTAAAGCAGACCTGATATTATGAAAAATCTTTCTTTGAAGAGCAAGAAGAAAAAAAACATATCCTGGATATGGACAAGCAAAAAAAAAAAAAAAAGTATCGCTTGTATGTATAATCTTGGGCTGAAGAACTGTGCTGGAAAAATAAAGGAACATCTGTGCATAAGAGACAGACCATGATACCATGAAGAGCTTTTGCCTCCCAGGCCTCAGTCTTCAGAAATCTTAAACCACCCAGCGCTTTTGTCATCATTATAATAGAAGACAAGTGCATCCAAGTGCATGAAAAATGTTAATCTGACAACTACAAACTAACCCAAGGGAAAGGAAAGTTTCTGTGGGCTGGCCCCCATCAGCGAGGAAAGCAATCTGCTGCCTCAAGGCTCTGCTTTTTTTGTGCCTTCAGAGACCGGGTATTCTACTCAGATGGTGATGCTAAGCTGCCTTCTTGGATATGAGCCTCCGGTCATGAAAAAACCAGCTTAGTCTCATCATCGGTATTTTCTTACAGCCTCCACTGGAGCATTCTCATTAAGTGCAAGAAAGGAAGCAATAATTGGGGTGGGGAACCTCCACTGAGCCAAGGCCACCAAAGCCTCCCAGTTTGCTGGAGTCAGAGCTCATCGTATGAAAGTAAAAACGAAGGATCTCTCCAGATCTTGATTGCTTTTGGCACTACACGACCTTCCTGACGGATTAGGTGCAATCATTCATTACAGAAAAGCACAGAGGAGATGGGTGCAGGGAATCAAAGAACTTCCTCTTATGGGCAAAACAGGACAGAGGCACTTTTAATGATGGTTGCAGAGAAACTGGCATTTCTCAACAGCTCAAAGCCACCAGCCTCTCAGAGGTGTAGTGGGAAACTTAAGTTTACATGCAGGGCAAGTGACACAGAAAGTATTCAAAAGAATGCAGGAAGAGGACAAAATGACTCCAAAGAGTGATAATTTGCAACTGAACTACTCAAATCTTGGCAACATGCCCAAACTGAAATGTGATTAAATACGGTTATCAATACACACGACATGTGTTTGGGGTTTGAAGTGAGGATCCATGTCTTTCCAAGCCCCTTAAGTGAGAAACTTAAGGACTAAATGAGCTTCAGACACGGAGGATACTTTTCTGGGAAGGTGGTGCTCCACACTGGGAGCCAAGAGACAAAACGGGCAACGCCGTGTATCTGTTCCCCGGAAGCCTTACCAGGGAGTTGGGCGAGAAGTAGAAAACTTTGATCTGTCATCGAACAGAGAAACACAGCTAATGCCCTGTTGCACCTACATATACCCACATACATTGTCCCTATTCCCATGAAAGCCCACAACAGAGGCGTTTCCTGTACTTTTTACCCCATAAATACTCTTGCAGGTTGCAGAGCCAAAGAGGGGCCTCACGAACACTGCCACAACGAGGACTTGGCAAGCTCGAGGGGGACTGGTGATATATTGGAGACTTATTCAATGTGGTGAAGCCTAGTTTTCATCTGAGGTTTATGTTGTATCCATTACATTAAACAGCTTGCAAGGGAGAACTAAGCGTAAGGGAAACTTGCTACTTCCAACTCAGCTGTTTGCAGTGGGAACTGCTGCTACACTGACTTCGGTTTGGAGCTCATCTCCGTGCGGCTCTGGATGCAGGTGTGCTATTCACTGTGTGCCACGTTGATGCCTTGCTCAGAAATTATTTTCCTTCCTCTGATGAAATAAATAAACAAATTCTAAGATACCTCCATGCTGTACCTTAATGTCTTTCAACATAAAACTCCTTTTTCTTTCTTTTCCCCTCAACTTTCTCCCCTCTAGGAAGAGAGAATATAATCACTTTATTCTCTGTGAAGGTAGAGAATGAACAGATGTGGAGAGATGTCACAGACTAAGCAAAGAGCAGAGTTCTCCCAAACCATCTATGGTTGATCGCTTCATCCAATGCTACTAGGAGTGTGTCCCCAGTGACCCCTCTGTTCCTTTGGCTCTGTCGTGAGAGGACGAGCAAAGATCCCAGACACGTGGATGGCTCGTGCTCCAAGTAGACCAACCAACTCCTTCCACATTCTTCAGCTTTCTGACACTAAAGTGCTGGCAACTATTAGCCTGGAGGATTGAGAAGTCAAGAGATAGCAACAAATGTCACACTAATTCCACAGTTCTGTTTCGGGACAAGATGAAGAAACTGATTACCTTAGGAAGGGATTAGCTAAATGGGCTGAAAAACCAAGTGAGACTCGGGTGGTGGGAGAGGATGGAGAAAAAAAGCAAGAGCAAAAGGTACAGTAAAGCAACTGGCATCTTGCTCTAGATCTCCTCCTTCCTCAGGTGGCACAAGGCATTACGAGTTCCCATCACAGTTACAGAAATTACCAGAGGATTCAGAGGTTACCAAGCTGCTGCCTCTGCTGTTTGGACTCTCCTGCCACACGTCCTCCTCGTGTTTTTCACCTTCATGGGAGTTCCTCCATCCAGCTCTTATTCCCAGGGGACTGAAGGAGAAGGAATTAACGTGATACTCCTTTTCTCTCTTCTCTTTACTGCCATAGTCACTGCCATTCCTCCCAACCAGAATCCTGGGCTAGCTTATCTTTAATTCAGAAATCAAGCCAACTGTGATGCTATGGAAGCCATGACTAAACATTATGGGATCAGAGGTGACAAGGTGAGAGACCAAGAGCTGAATTTCGGGTTTTGTCAGGAAGAGGAAGGTCCTTGTGACTGCTGTTTCAGGGCACTGCAAACAGAAACCAAGGTTAAGGTTTTAATCACGGTTCCCAGCATGGGCTGAACACACTGAAGGCACTTGATCCCAAGGGAAAAACAGATTCAGCACTTGGTTTTATCTTAATTTCATTGCTCTCAGGCAATACTACAAGGGAATTTTTTTATTTTTTTTTATTTCCAGTGGCCTCAATGTTCATGAACACAAAGCAGTTGTGTGTGCATCTTCTCTAGGACAAAAGCTGGGGTTTTGTAATAGGGTCAGAAAATTGCATCTCTTCAGAGAGAGAAAGAGAGAGAGACAAGAGTGTATGTTGCCTCATTCAAGCAGCAACCTACCTCTTTCAGCAGCTATAGAACGATGGGACCTCATATGGGGCTGTAATTCCAATGGACAAGCAGCAGCATAAAGGCAGGCCAAAAGAGATGCTGAGTAATTCTGAAGTTTTCAAATACAGAGAGTTCATATGTATTTATCCTGCTTCTCAACTGTAAATAATGTAATTTAATAGGTACCTTTAGTGGCATAAGTGGAAAAGCCTGGGAGGATGGTAAACAGTAATGTGAATAAAAAGCTTTTGTGAATCTCTCAAGTCAACAAAACCCCTTATTTAGGGACTCTGATGAAGAAGAAACAAAAAAGAACAAACCAAAACTAAAAAAGAAATAGGTTCAAATGCAATGTAAGAGAAACAAAGCATAAGAGGAGAATCCAGTCAAATGTCCCACTTGACCTAAATACTGGAATGCTTCAAAGGCAAGCCTAAGAGGGGGTAACAACAACTATCTCCCGAACCTTTCCCAGTGTAAGAATCTAATGTGGTGCAGGTAACTCAGACAAGGATATTATCATTCAAGCTTGGAGCTTCTAATCATACGACCAACTTTGAAAACAGAAACTCAAAAGACAATTCCTCTTCTTCCCTATGGACCTTCCATCCTGAAATAAACAATCTTGAACTCCATCTTCAAATAACATGACCACCTCAACAGAGCCACTAACAAGAGAAACAAAAAGCCAAACAACAGAAGCACAAGCTCTTTACACAGGTCTTTCCTCTGTGCTAGTGTTCTTTAATTTTTTTCTGCTTTTCCTGAATTTCCAGCATTTAAGTTACCCTTCTTGGTGTGGTCCAAGTTCACACCTGGGATCAGGTTGCTGGTGTAAGAGAGATCCAGAGGGCAAAATTTTTCATGTCAAGCAGCACACTGCTCTTAACCAGAAAGAAGAGTCCAGCACTCTAATATGGAGCAAGAGGAACCAGAATCCACTGTGACAAGAACACACCACTGCTAACAAATATGAGCAAGGACATGGAGAAGTTGTTTCATGAAAAAAAAATTATTTCTCCTTGCCTTGAAATAATTCTTACAGATTTTTCGGCAGTTCCTGTTCAGTCCATAGATCTGAACGAGGAAAACACATGCACGTAGCACAGCCATTTTTGCCAGCAGGCACAACACCAGTTTGGCGCCCGCTGAATGGACCACCAGCTGCAGCAGCACTTGACTGCATGGTAGGATACACGGTGCCAGCTAAGAGGAGAGACTGAGGAAAAAAAGCAGAAGTGATGCTGGCTAGAACAGTCTTGATGGTCAGTTAGAGACAGTTCTACAATTTATGAGGTACAGGACCACTCAACACACCCTGCTCACTAGAGCTTCTCTTCCTCGTCTGTTCATGGAAGAACAGACACTAAAGCCAGCTGTTCTCCCCTCTTTCAGCTGGGTGCATGAAAGTGGCCCTTTGAGGGGCAAAGCTTGTGGTCACAAGTGTTTGCTTGCTTTGTGTCTTGTGCATCTAGGCTTCTGATACTGACTTACTTGTACTGGTAACACCGCATTAGTCCCAAGGCAACCACTGCCAGCAGACAGCCTGAGAGCCTCTTCTCCTGTCTTAGCCCAAACAAAATCAGATCAAATCATGCTGAGCCATAGTCTTCATTCAGACCTACTCCCTATACATGCTCCCAATGCAGTAAATCAAGACTGAATTTGGCCCATATCAGGAGTAACCCCTTCCGGTTCAATTTTCTCATCAAAGAGACAAGGCTTAAACACAGCATTCAACTTCACACAGCACAAGTGCTTGATGCCCATCACAGACGTGTTCTTCTGGTTGAGCACCATCGAGAGAATCATAGAATCATTAAGGTTGGAAAAGACCTCAAGGATCATCAAGTCCAAGCAAGAGCAGACATTTCAGCGGAAATCAGCATCAACGTGTCATGAGACAACCACTGCCTTGGTCAGAGTCGTGAGGCAGGTGCTGTGACTCTGCTGGCTGGTCTGGGTGCATCCCCCAAGCAGAGCAGCCCATAGAGGTATATTTGCCTCAGCCTGGAGTCTACATGAGCAAGTTTGCAAGCTCTGGAGGGGTCTTGCAACTCCATCACAAATAAAAGATCCCAACACATTCCTAATTCCTCCTCTTGCAAAATGGACATCTCCAAATTCACTTTTTCTTATATTAAAGGACCACAGGAACAAGAGAAAACATGTTTCTGACCCTCAAAATGTCCCTTTTCCTCAGAAAGGCAGGTAGGACCATACTGAACATTTACTGGACTGGAAAATTCATCACAAGGGAGTCTCTTCCAGCATATCTAGGCTTAGCTCTTCTTGCCATTAACTCTTACGTGGGGAAATGCCCCAGATTTTAACTGCAACAAGGGGGAAAAAAAAAATAAGGCTTTTAAAAATTCATTCAAGCACACCAAAGTTTCATTCTACCCTTTGCAGAGCAGATGGCAAGATGAGGCTATACCCCCTGGGCCTGCTTCAGGGAGCTAACACAGATGCTCCTCTCCCTCCAGACCTCAGACGACGTTGGTGTCATCATTTCACCGGGGGATTTGGGTCAAAAGGCTTTACACTCAAATCTGGTTTTATATAGTACAAGTGCACCCAGACTACACCCTGATAAGCAGCGGGGAGGCTGGCACACAGCACAGAGCCCTTCCAGGTCGCTGATTTACACCAGCACATTTACAGACTGAACCTTTCCAATCCAATTAACATCTCATCTGAGCTGTCGATACAGATGGAGCCTGTTTTATTTTAGAATCTCATGGAACATGCATTAATCCGGGCCTGTGGACAAACTAGCCCTTCCAGGCAAATTCTGCATTCTGCCAGCCCAGTTTCCAGCCCAAGGTCTCTCACTCGTAAACTGCTCACGTGTCACCTGCCTCCCCAGGAGCTCCTATGGATGTGCACATCCTATCCGAGCACTTTATAAAAATGTGCAAAATACACCATCGACCTTCTGAAGAACAGAACTTTCCTCTCCCAGCTCACTTCTCGTGTAACGATGGGGCTAGGACACTGCCATTAAATATAAGAACAGGAATATGACCCATTTGCATTTCAATGGCTTCATTTGTTTGAAATCTATACGCCAGGCTGTCAGCACATTTAATACGTTATAAACCAACAACTCACAAACTTCTGGGGCCAAAAAGTTTTACAGATCGTCATGTATACTTGTCATTAAATTGTGCACCAAAAACATTATAAATCACACCGTTTAACAGACTTCCAGAAAGCAGCTGTGAGCTGTTTTGCCACAAACACATGGAGCAGCAGGATTTGCCAGGCATCAAACAAAAAGCTAAAAGCACCCTTAACACCACCACAAGCTCTCCAAGTCCTCGTAGAAACCGATGCCCTTCTCAGCAAGTAAAAGCCTAGCAGCAACTCAAACAGGTCTTTGACCATGACCCAAAGGTGAACAAGTTCAAGTTTTAGCTCGCCAGGTTTGGGAGCAAAGCCCATCTGCTGGGGAGCTCTTCAGGAAGGCTGGATCGAATGCTTCAGCAGATCTTGGTATTGGAGGGAGGTGAACTGATTAAAGCCTTGCACGTGAAAACCAATTCTTGGGCAGCATCCAGAAACAAACTGACAGCAGAGCAGGTTACAGGTGTACTCATGAGAGATACCTGTCAGCCAGCAGGATCCTCCCCAGTCCGCTGTGCTTTCCGAGAGGAATTCAAGTAGTCACACGTCAAACTGACTCAAATATAGACCAGGATTTTGAGAGGTGTCTGTAAGAGATTCTCCACCTGCTACGTAGTCAGAAGCAAATAGATTCTCTTCTGTTGCAGACACTATTCTTCCTGAAACAGCTGCAAATCCCCCTGACTCCTCACCACACTCCCAGCATGGAATACTGCAAATGCTAGAAAACTGTCACGGGTGCTAGGGAAAGGGGCTCCAGTTAATGGAAAAGAAATCCATACCCATTGACTATGTACACAGAAAGCTACTTTGGCTGAGGAAGTCCTTGAGCTGAAAATTGTTAGAGGGTTGGAAAGGCCACCTCATGTCCACATCCTACATTCTTCCCTAGGCATCGGCTTTGCACCCCATCTCAAAACAGGAGCCTGGGCTAGGTTGTCAGGCCACCGAGGTGACAAGCTAAGGCTGTCCCTGTGTTTGGTATGGCATTTTGTAGTTGCCCATATGTTAACCACCACTTGCATACCCAAATTATACAGTTATTTTCATTGCTATAGCACTTGGAAGCCATGATAATGGACAAGAACCTACTGGGGTAATGTCGTAAGTGTAATGTAGAAAGATTACTGGCAAATTCCTCTGATTCTAATATTTTCTGCTCTGTTCTTCATTCAGTAGCACCACTCAGGCACATATATACTTACAGGTGCCTCATTTTAATAAACTCCAATCTCAGAGATAGCTAATCAACTCCATCCCATTGAACAAGAGGTAAAGATAGCAAAGTCCTTGAATGCCAGGCACGGATAGCACGTGCCTGCTACTGGAATCCACAACATTGCCCACAAAAGCAAATGACAGAGTTCATCTGAAATAACCGCATCCCTTCCTGTCTGTTCTGCAGCAGCACCGTTTCATGGTTCAAAGGCAGATGAAACATAATTAGCACAGTCACCTGGTTCTTATACCTCACCAGCAGTACGTTACTGATCAACGGAATGGTATAGTCCTTTTTTTATAGGGCCACAAACCCTAAGATTTTCCACTGCACTGTATCATACAGCAGATTTTATCCCAAAGCTGTTAACAAGAAATTGACCGTCAGGGATTCATTCTCTGGAGAACTTATGAGGTTCCTTCTAATATGCCCAATCCTACACCTGGAGAATTCCATAGCATAATAATGAATAAATCAGCATATTTAAGCATTTTGTTATACCCAGTGCCACTGTCATCCATCCCGTCATTTGTCACCTTTCTCCCATCAGGGAATTGGTTATAAAAGAATGAAAAAAAAAAAAATATCCCACAACTGATTTTTTTTCCCTATCCCTCATAAGTCCCTTTACTCCTCCTTCGAAGCGAGGAGTTCATTCATCCCCTAAAATATATCAATCCACCAGCAGAAACTTACCACAAGTTCGGAGAATCTGGCATTGAGCTCCTCTGCTGGTGGGATTGGGACAGAAAACTCAAGAAACTGGAGGGGGTTATTGTCCTTGAGGTTGATTTCAGGGAGGTCACTACCTCCAAAACAACAAAGAAACCCCAACGCATGGCGATTCCGCTTCCGGGGGGCCATGATCATGGTGTATGATGCTATCTTCTGATCATGTTCTGCAGGAAGAAAAAAAAAAAAAACAATACAGTAACAGCCATTAAATGAGAAGCAAGATACTGCTGGATCTGTGCAGGTCCAATGGATAACAATGGTTACCACTGGTGTAATAGCTGGAAGAGGACAGAAGGGTCTGAGACACAAAAGAGCAAAATCAATACTCAAGCTAGACAAGGTAGCTAAGCTTTAATATGGTATTAACATGTTCTCACACGGCAGTGTAGAATCACTTCTTCCAAAGTTTCTGGAAAGGTTTTAAAAACTCAGCGTGGGATTTCCCAGCAGATGGATTTATCAGTAACGCTCAGTAGCCAAGGTTGGATGCTACCACTGAATGCCAGCATTGGCCTTTTACTGCTACAGTAAAGGAACCAAAGTACCAGAAACAAAAAAGCCTATATGTCAGAATTTACCCAGAATAAATTGAAGATCATAGAATCATAGAATCATTAAGGTTGGAAAAGACCTCAAGGATCATCAAGTCCAACCGTCAACCCAACCCCACCCAACCCACTAACCCATGTCCCCCAGCACCACATCTACACGTTTCTTGAACCCCTCCAGGGATGGTGACTCCACCACTGCCCTGGGCAGCCTGTTCCAACGCCTCATCCCTCTTTCACTGAAGAAATTTTTTCTAATATCCAGCCTAAACCTCCCCTGGCACAACCTGAGGCCGTTTCCTCTTGTCCTATCACTTGTTACTGTAGAGCAGAGCCCAGCACCCACCTCACTACATCCTCCAAGGTATCCCATTTGATCAAAATAAAATGCATAACGACACAATGAAGCAGAAATCAATTTTCCACCACTCCAGAGCCAGACCACCACGCTGATGATCCCTTATGGCCAGGGCTATCCCAGTAGGACCATTTTGTCCATCACATTTGCAAACACACATAACTAGTTTGGGCTGCTTTACGTATCCAGGGGAGAAACTGCACAACGCTAATGCATGCTTTCAGATTTACATCTGAGCTGCCAGATCCCATCTTGACAGGAGCCAGGCTTGAGGTGCTTTGGTATCAGGAGTGGAATGGGAGGCAGAAGGAGGCCTGAAGGAGGAGCTGGGAAATGACTGATTTCACCACCCAACACCGTTTCGAGCAGCCCATCCAAACAGGAAGCCTCCTGCCAGCAGTTTGAAAGGAGGGATCTGTGCAGTCCGCAGAGCGCCGCATATTTTGCCCTTTTAAGGGACTTGTTTTTTGACAGCTCAGGGGTTTATTTGTGTTATATTTTTTTTTAAAGACTTCACTTCTTCACTTAATCTGCAGAATAAGCCATATCCTTAGAGAGTAAATAATTAACGCTTGTTGTGAAGCCCGGCTCCCCAGGCACAAGGAGCAGGCAGGGAAGCGGCAGGTGAACCCAACCACAGGATGCTGGATCAGCAGCAACACAGCTGAGCTCTGTCATCAAAGCAGCTGCTGTCCTAACCTGCCCCACAATGCTCTGCTCTGTCTGCTGGCCAGAACAAGGCTGCTTTGAGCTCTCAAAGACTAAGTAGTTGTGCTAAGAAAAGCACCTTGAGGACAGCAGTTGTATATTCTGTGCACAGCCAGAAGATCTCCAGGGAGTTTCTGCACAGAAATCAGCATGCTCACTTAAAATAAACTGAGCAACAAACAACAAAAACACCAAACCACCCAAACTTTCAGCCTTGTGGCACTACGTGCTTGGCAAGAATCATCTGCCCTACTTTGTAGTGGTATTAAATTTATCCAGCATCTCCTCTTGTGCCCTGGAGGAGCATCAGCTGCAATTCTCACGGAGCTGAAAGGAAGGGAGCTGGTATCAGTCACTGTCTTCTGGCATGAGCAACCTGGGCTAGTGGGAGGTGTCCCTGCCCATGGCAGGGGGGTTGGAACTCAATGATCTCTAAGGTCCTTTCCAGCCCAAACCTTTCTACGATTCTCCATGCCAACTCTGCAAGGGGTGGTGTGTCTCTGCAGGACTCACCAGGGAAGGTGATGCTGGCTTCAAAAACACATTTATAAGATCATTGGATTTTCACTAGGAGATGGCAAAGCCTAACTTAACCCTGGAACAGGTCTCTGAACTGGTTCATCGGTCAGCAAAACCAAAATGTCCCCAAATCCAGCACAATGATCTGCACAGCAACTTCTGTCTTCTTTCAGCGGTGGAGACTCAAGAGATCCAGTTGTTAAGATTTCACAAGAGAGCCTCAGAAGACGTTGAACTTGTCTACCAGAGACCACTCTCTCAGGGACTACTCTGAGTGCAATGTCCCTTACGGCAATCTGCTCACGGATGACGTTAGAACCCATTTGCTTGACAAAACTTTGTTTTGGAAGGAACTCAAATCAATGAGCCAATCCTGATTTACATATAACATAACTCCATTTGCATCAATTCAGTTGTAACCAAGTTCTGGCCCACTATCTAGAGGCTTCCTCACTAACCATCAAAGGACCAGCATTCTCTGTGGCATGGACAATGAATCCTCCTTGGAAAAATTGGCTGAGATGTCAAAGCGACAGAACCATAACATCTTCCTTTAGGAGCTCAGGTCAAGACTTTGGTAAGCACTCCTCCAAAAGAGGCACCTTCCCAGGAAATGAGTACTACATGGATGGATACGAAAGTCAACATTTCCTACAGATCTGTAGCGTCCTTCATCCATAATGCTGAAAAATACACAACATGGTGCTTGTTCCTATGGTTTTTTTTACAAAATCGGCATCTGTTCCTTGGGATCCATACTTGAGAAAAATCAGCAAAGCTACCCAGTTTTTACTACTCTGCAAAAGCACCCGAAGCTCACACGAACAGTGACCCTGCACTGCCTCACTTCCACAAAGCATCGCTCCATTGCACAGCTCATACTCTCAACACTGGCTTTCTCCCGGTCTACCCATGAGCTGCACGGAGGAAATTCATCCTGACACAGAGGGGTAAACCGGCACTTTTGTATTGCTACAACACTAACTGTGGATAGGTGAGGTGTCTAGATGCTTTTAAAATAAGAAGGAGGTGGTTTAGAATTGAATCAACGAATGAATGAAATATATTTCTAAGTGGAAGCACTGTTTTTCTAAAAATTAAGCCTGCCAGTCAGGATGCTGACGGACATTAAGTTGCACTGTTTATGCTATTTAAGAACTAATTACAACTCTTTGATTTTTGTTGCTGGACATAGTTTTACACAAAATAAACATTTTCTAATAACCTCCAAATTAATTACATTTTCCTTTTTTTTCTCTCTCTTATGCCTTTTCTTCGTCAATAACCAAATCTGGGGAAAATCTGCTTCCAAAGGATGGGGAGGAGGCAACAAAGAAAATGAAGAGAACATGTTTCATTTTTATGAGTGGTAATTGATAACAAAGCTGTCATAAAAATTAATGAAAATAACACGAGATGGAGAGTTTTATTCTAATAAAAGCTCTATTGCCTTTGAACATCTTGGAAGTAAAATGATTGTAAAAATGAAATGTATAATTATCTATTTCTGTATATACCTCCAGTAAGAATTAATGGGGAATCTCTCTCTGGAGAGAACCCCACTATTACACACAACTCTCCCCCAGCGGTACTGTTTTACCCTTTCACACAACACAAACCAGTTGCCATAATTTCAACAGCTAACCACACACCCGCTCCTCATCGCCATCCCCCTCCTGCTTCCCAGCCCCGTCCGTGGTTCGGTTCAGGTCAGCAGTCACAGGCTGGAACTTTGCCCAAGGTCTAATTATAACAACGTCCTGTTCCTCTGACAGGGCGTACGTGTTCATTTCTAACCATTTTTGGCCCAGTGACCAAACATAATTAACCTAATGCAATTTTTCCAAGTCTTATCAGAAGGTTTAGCCACATGGGATGGGATCCATGCTAACCACACGCGAGGATCCTAAATTCACTCTCACTCTTTTCTTCATTCTCATCTCAGAAATTACAGTTTTCATGCAAACATATCCTAATTAAGCAACACTCCACAAAAAGTGAGACAGCTGAACCAACGGCTATGCCAGCAGCTCTCCTGTGCAAGAGGGCTGACTGTCAGAGTTCTCCCCTCACCGTCCTGTCCTTCACCACAGCCAACAGCCAGAGCACAACTAGACGTAAAATAAAGAAAATGACTTTTGTATTGTCACCTTTGGAAAAACAGACGGGACAACACTGTAAACACACGCAGTCCTGCAAAACCAGTTTGCAATATAAGGAAGCATTAGTGGAAAACACTGATGGAGTCGCTGCCAGAGCTGAATCTCCACGGATCATTAATGGACACACAAAGTCAGGGGATGTAGACACAGCTCTCAGCTGAGTGGGAAACATAGAGATGTATGATGTCCACACTGGTTTATGCTGACAGGCAAGGAAACAAAATAAATCACTTTCACTTCCCTGTAAATCTGGATCTTTCTCTATGGCAGGATAAAATATATAAATGTGATGTATTGTCACTGAAGTAGAAGGAAACCTGAATTTGGACCGGTTTGGAACATAAGCCAACTCACCCCCCCATTCCCAAATCCAAGTTAAATCTCTGTGTTATTCAGCTATTAAATAATAAACCACCAGAATTTCATGGTATTATAATAACTACCTTCATCCTCCCTTACTGATGACGAAATGGAGAAAACAAGCACCATTCTCAAAATCATCAAAATATATACATTGGGTAAAGCTAAGGAGCTCCATACTGATTTAAATTGGAAGAGGGCAGATTTAGACTAGATACTACGAAGAAATTTTTCCCCTGTGCGGGTGGTGAGGCAGTGGCCCAGGTTGCCCAGAGAAGCTGTGGATGCCCCATCCCTGGAGAGGTTCAAGGCCAGGCTGGATGAGGCTTTGGGCAACCTGGGCTGGTGGGAGGGGTCCCCGCCCGTTGGGAGGTGTCCCTGCCGATGGCAGGGGGGGGAACTCGATGATCTCCAAGGTCCTTTCCAACCCAAACCATTCAGTGATTCTGTGATGATCCTACGCTCAGTTCCCCAGACCCCATCGCTTCTGTAGTACACAGATGGTGGAACTATGAGCTTCACATCATGTTCCAACTACCATGGGAATTTTCCATGTATGTCACCTGTAACGTGACACATGTCAGATGCAATATGAGGCAGTGGCAGATGGAGAAAGGGGGCAGGCAAGCAATCCACTTGTTGCATCTGCAGTAGTAACCCAGCTACTTTGGTTGGGATTTGTCACCATACTGAGGAGTTTCCTGGTCTCTAGGGCACAAAACAGCAACAGAATAACCAACTATTTGAAATCCAACAAGTTAAAACCTTTCTTTCAGGAAGGAGGACTGTCAGGCGCGACTGCACCTATGAACCTACTCAAGGCAACGTGTCTGTCAAAAATCGGTTTATATCTAATACTTTAAGGATGCTCAGGATGTGCTGGATGACTGACCACTAATATTAGTCTGTTAATGCCCACAAATCCCACACCTCTCACTCGATACCCGCTTATCAACACAAAAAACCCCAAACAACTAAAGAACCGTAAGAGGCCTTTCCCTTCTGAAAGATTAATTTGTAACACTTCCTCTGTCTTCACCCAGGAATGAGGGGAAAAAGCTCGACAAAAGACAAAAAAAACCCAAAAAACCCCCAAACAACCAAAGAAAATAGAAAAAAAGATACCAGCAGGTTCCTCATGTTCCTCCCAATCCATTCATCTATCCAAATTGTATTCATAGAAAAATAACTTTTAAAAATAAACAGTCAAATCAAGATTCAAAATACAAAGTAGAGAGAGCAACAAAGCAGTTAGAGTCCGTATCATAAATCCAGCTAGTAATCCATCTTTTTTTACACCTTTTAATCAAGTACAGATTAATAATTTTCTCTACCTGAGAGAAACAGAGCAGGTCTGAACGGCCTCTTCCGCAAGTGATGGACCTAGACAGCAGAGCCCAGCTTAGACTCTGAACCTTCTTTAATTTCTTTTGGAGGTAGGTACAGTGTTGTGATGCAGTTTCACAGGAGAGAGTGCCTTGGAAGCTGCAGTGTGAGATGAAGCCTTTCTTCAATATAAGAATCCATAGACTGAAGAAAAAATTGATCATGACATCAGTCAAGCAGACGTACACCCTGACAGCCAGAACCAGCACAGTGCTCCTTCAGTTCTAATGCAGAAGACTATTTGCCTCCACAGGAAGATGAAGTCCCATGCCTTTTACAGGTGTTATGGTACGAAATTACTTTAATGTGACCAGTTTGGCCCTCATCAGTAATGTCTGTCAGTTCTATACATAAGACCAGCTCCCAAGGATGAACCACCTACACTCCAGAGACAAGTCTTTGATCACATCAAGGAAGAAGCCAAGGACAGAGTGATCTTGAGAACAAGCTGTCCTACTCAACCCTCTATGCCAAAAGACCAGAGTTACTGGTAGGGCAGATTAGTACCAAAGCTTGGTCTAGGGACTTGAAATCTCTGCAACATTTCTGTTGGGAAGAGTGAGGTTTAGTTACAAGGGATGTCAATCCAGAGTAGCACTAAGAACCGCCACCTTCAGAAGAAAGAACACACAAAACCCCATGACTAAGAGCATCCCTGTCTTGTTCGAGTCATTGTAATTTTTCCATTCTGTCATTGCCCAATTATTTCCAGACATGATGTAACTATTTTGCCAGGGGATTTGGGAGTCAAAATGTTGCTGTTGTTGTCATCATTATCCTGGGTGCCTGAATTTTCCAGACAAAATAAGCATTTGAGGGCATTAGAGTGCCTCTGCTGAGAGGGAAATAATCTGTAAGAACTGTCAGCGTGCTCCAAGAAAAACAAACAAATGGTAAAGGTCCAATTACATTTTCCCAAACTCCAGCTCATTTCCATGTGAAACGCTGTTTTCTTATTCAGACAATCAGTAGAAGAACGTTTCATCCGTTGTCCAACGTCATCACAGTATACAAAAATTGATTTCCATCCTAACACTGGGTTCAGGGCCACTACAGGACATTAAAGATCAACTTGACTGGAAATATGCCTTGGTTCTAACTACTGGAAACTAGCCACTGATGTACATGTACAAGTGCTGTTTAAACTATTGACAGCAAATCAATTCCCTGCACTGGGAAAATTTTCCTTAAGTTCTCTCACCAGAAAAAGGAACTCAGTTTTTACAGCAGATGGGTATAACTGGGGAAAAACCCAACACAGACAACATTTGTTTTTTTACGTGTGGTTCATGGACGGCACTGAAAGAGTGATGAGGCATTGGAACAGGCTGCCCAGGGAAGTGGTGGAGTCACCATCCCTGGAGGGGTTCAAGAAACATGTAGATGTGGTGCTTGGGGACATGGGTTAGTGGGTTGGGTGGTGCTGGGTTGACGGTTGGACTTGATGGTCCTTGAGGTCTTTTCCAACCTTCATGATTCTACGATTCTATGTTTTAGTGGGTTAGGTGGTGTTTGGCTGATGGTTGGACTTGATGATCCTTGAGGTTTTTTTCCAACCTTAATGATTCTATGATTCTATCTATGCCACCTGGGAAAGCCAGGTTCCAGGCTGCAGATCTGCTACTTTCCTGCTTAGTGTACAGTATGTTTCCACATGTCACTGCAAACCTGTAAATAATAAAGATGGTGGGTCTCAGTTCCATATACTGAAAAGCCACTGATGGAGATGATAGTTAGAAGGTTTCTTTAGTGATTCAATAAATGGAAGAAGCAGTCAGCAGAGGCAGAAATGGTTACTGTAGGTCAAGGCACAGAGAGGGTCAAAGTGTCATTGATTTTATATACCTCTCTTTTTTTAAGCTACTCAGATTCCAGAGCTGTCAATTTGGCACCAAAAATAAATTCACTCTAGAAAAATGAAGTTAAGAAAAGGTCATATACAGCATCTTATTCCAGCATTTTTATTTTTGTTCAACATTCTGACAAGGGATACTCTGGGTTCAATGCTCTAAAACCTCAACATTACGCAAGTAGGTTTGAACTCCGAGCCAGCAGCTTGGTGAAATTGTTGAACTTTTAACCTAACATGTCTTCAAGAAGAATCGATATTTGGAAAGAATTCCGTTCCAGGATTTTGGGTTGTTTTCTGTGTGTATTTTTAAGTGGCATCCAGATAAAATATATTCTCTGGCTGCTGTAATATTTACAGGAGGAGACTCTACACCAACACTGAAAGCTGGTTTCAGAGCCATGACTTACTGCTCGAGGTTTTGGGGCTGTTAAATGTTCTATGGCATTAGGGTGAAGAAGATCTCATCTATATTTAGGTCAAATTCCACAGAGATGATGATCTGAGTGACACAGTGATCAATTATGAGGGTCTGAAAACAAAATACTACCTAAAACCAGATACTTGCATGGTCCATGGGTGCTTTTGGCCAACAGCGGTATGTTACAAAGAGTGTAGTAAAAGGAGGGACAGGGAGAATCCCCATAAAACACCCAAACATGAGGATCTTCTCTACAAAGCGATGCATATCCATGTGGTCTAGAGCATACAGTACACGAGAGTGTGGTGCCTGTGCCAGTGGCTGCCAGCTCTATTCTGCCGCCTTCTCCGGGCTGCCCATAGCTAGTCTAGGCTCCCGGATTCTCATGGCAAGAGGACACGTCCACATCAAGGCCCTTGACTGTCCATGATGAAGAAAAGCTGAAGTACTGAAGTATATCTAAGGAAGATTTCTTAGAACTGTCTGTTCTGCCCCAAGGTTGCCTACATGTATGGTCAGGTACCAAAGAAAACAGCGGAGAAGTTGCATTCAGCAGATGTTTGGGTAGTCATCTCTGAACTTCTAAGTACCTACAGCAATTCAATAGCCTACCCTATCACACACACATTATATATATATATATATATATGTACACACGCATATATATACACACACAATAAAGCAAGTTCTTTCAGCTTCTGAGCCAAACCTACTTGCATCTTATTGACAAAGATTTGAGCACATTTCACAGAAAACCAGACTGCAGTATAAAATTCCCTCAGCTCCCCATCACAGCTGCACACTACAAGAAAAAATTACAACAAAAAACCCCAACCTTGTTTCTAAACAGCCACTTCATCTGGGTACACAGTCCTTAGACATGATTCCAAAAGAAGGCCCATTGTACATCAATAGAAAATAATTCTACCCTCTATCAGAGAAGGAACATCTTCTTTACCCCCTTAGGGCTGCAGACAGTATTATTATATTCAGTGACGTATACCTTTGCTGAACGTGCACCAATATCACTGCTTGATGTTTCTACTTCTGCACAGCGCTGATTTATTTGATAGATTGTATAAGGTTTTATCCGAATCATCACAGTTTATCCACATCATGCTGCAGTTTGTTTTGTCTCACCCTTTGGAAGCATATTTAAAACTTATTTAAATAATTATTTTTTTTCTTGCATCTTATATGTTAAATTTACGGACAGAATATATACAGATAAGCAGTCAGTCATTGCCTCCTACAACCAGTTCAGGTCCTGGCTCTGCTGCCCTGGTCAGGCAGGGACATTTATATGATAAATAACATAGTATGCAAGAATATCCCCTACTGCAAGAAACACTGAAATTGCTGTTATCTCCATTTTCTGCTTACTCTAGAGAAAAGACATAACCAACCAGTACCAAAATTTTTCCAGTTAAAAGAAGCAGCAGCAGCATTTGGCTCTCCCCCCTGCCCAGGAACCCATTTGAACAAGGAAGCACTCTCCATTTTGAACCTACCTCCCAGCAAAGTAAGTGGGAACTGCAAAATTTCAGCTCTGAAACATCAACTATGTCTTTGGACTGGATGGCAAATCCAAGCAGAAATACATTATATTTGCATGCAAGCTGCCAGCCTATCACTATTTTTTAACTATTGGCAATTGGACCAGTAAATATGAGATTAAAATGGCATTAACACTACTGAATCCCCATATTTTACTGTTTTTTGTTGGGTTTTTTTTGTTGGTTTTTTTTTTTTTTTTACCCATAGTCATTCATATTTCAAGCAAAGAGTCCACCGCACTACAGCAGTGCCTGGTAATGCTTAAAACAGAGAAAACTGCCCAGAGAAGTGGCTCCATCTCCAAATCTCTGAAAAGAAGATAAACTAGCAGACGTATAATGCAAACACAGCGCCCACACCACCGAGACACTCTTCATGGTGACCTCTTCCCGAGTGCTTGTTCTGTCCCTACCCTCACATCAGTCAAACGCAGGCTGGAAGAAGCACGGCTACTGCCCAGGAAATGTTCTTCGGGCTGGGTTTACAGTGTTACCAGCTATTCATCACTCAAAAGCTTCACTCGGATAACCCCAAAACTAAACAAATTCAGCAATGCAAGTCTAGAAAGGGGAGTCGGTGTGGGAAGGAGTTTTAAGGAACGGAATTTTGTTTCCAAGAAGAAAACAGTTCTTTAGACAGGAGCGGGTCCACAAGGTCTTAGAATATCCTGTTCATGCTGAGATTTCAAACACAGGCAAAAATTTTCTGCATTTTTAAGAGGTCGTGCATGATAAGGAAGCAATCCGTCTCCTACAGGGCCCACTAATAGCAGCACTAACTCTCCTTAATGCCCAGAGCACATTTCGCATCCATATCAATTCTGCAGGACACTTTTCCAGCATCGACTGGAGCACCCCTTCAGTAAGAGTTTCTTTCCATTTAAATTGCACCAATACAACCACATGGTGGCCAGGTTCAGCCATCGAATCCCAGCACTATGACCAGCAAGTCGCCTGTTTCCCAGGAAGCTGCTCATAGTAGAGGTGCCCTCCAAGGAAATGATTTTCATAGCACCTCCGAATCCCCCATGTGAAAGAGGATGAAATCAAATGAAAGAAAGAAAAAAAAACAAACCAAAAACCAAAAAACAGAACAAAACAAACAAACAAACACCAACCCAAAACTTTACTATTGGGACTGGATCCACGCTGAGGAGCAGTTTTGTCTCATTCATTTATCAGAGAGGAACCAACACCGACAATAATCTTGGAAATGAGATCTCTCTGCCCCTTCTAACCAACCGCTCCAGACCAAAGAAAGCATTTCTCTAAGCTGGAAGGAGTGTCTCTAAGGACCAAAATTTGAGCTTGAGTTACTAAATAACTGAATAAAGGGAAATCACTTATCACGGGGAATGAAGCAAAGGGCAAGTTCAGTTTTCTAGCTGGAAGGATGCTGTGCTCTGTGGGAGTACTACAGCAAGTCTCATGCTGTGGAAGGACCTTGGAGTGGAGGTAATGGCAGTGGGTCAACCAGCCAATAGTTCAGTTAAGAAAATAAATTTATGCTTTTATATTCAGTTCTTCAAATATTTAGGCTGAGGTCACTCCAGAGGAAATCTCTTTCTTATCAGATACTAAGGGCCTTATATTCTGTAAAGTGAATTATTTCAGACTTTTGTCAGGGAATCCCCCAAAAATCATATTTATGTAGGCAAAGCCAGAAGGAAAAGAAAAAAAAAAAGTCAAAAAGAAAAGAAGAGAAGCATTTTATCCTTCTCTTTGAAAGATATTGGAAGGTATATTTAAAATTCTGTTCCTCTTATCAAGGCAGTAATTCCAGGGCAAACATACTATTGGAATTAGGCTATAGAGACCTTACAAGAGTCTTTCATTCTTCAGATGAGAGAACAACATACATTCCCTATATAGTTTCCTCTCCATGGGTATAACAGACTCCTAGTAATTCTGATGGAACCACATAACCTCATAGAGCAACAGACCAACTCTTCCAAACAGAACTCAGACTCGCGTTCATTTCTGGTGAAATGTCCCTCGCTGGAATTGTGCCATGTGGGCACCTGAGATTTCTTCTTTTTAGTCCCTAAAATATTTCATTTTCTCCAAAGGCTGAGTTTAGCAAATTCAAAGTGTCCAAACCATTGTTTCCTAACTCCTAGGGAATGTACTCCAAGTCATATCCAAACTTCAGTAGGGGCGGTACGGACGCCTCTTTTAAACTGCATTCACTTGTGCAATTTCTATCATTAAAAAAGGGAAAAAAATCCGATGGTGCTGGAAGCAGAGTTCATAGAGAAACTTTCTTCTTTTAGTAGTTGAAATTTAAAATGAATGGTTAGATTGAAGGTAAAACACCTTTTAATTTGGGCTGTAAAACTGTTTTCTTCACTCCAAGAAGTGGGCAATACAGCGAGGCAGAAAGTTACATCTAAACTGGAGGCAATACCTGCCACTGGGACAAGAAAGCATACATGTACTCAGTTAGTGTTGCACAGACCTCTTTCCAGGCTGGATGTACTCAGAAAGGTTTAATTTTCAGCCTTCATCCTCACTCTGTGAATGTGTCTGACTACAGATTCAGAAAATCAACATATGCCGTAGCTCAGTAGTAGCTTTACGCTTCAGCTGCTCTTCCAAGCTTCCCCTTAAACCTTCCTTGCCTCCTCCGTGCTGCTCCTAACAGCTCAACCAGCTTGCCTCCAATTAGAAAGAAAGTGAGGGCAGAGCTGTCATTGCTTCTGACACCACCAAGCAGAAGCTGCTCTCCAGCTGTGCAGAAAGTCAAAGCTTCCCTCTCTCGGAGCAGAGCCGCTGCACCCTCACCCACCAGTGCAGAGGGCAGAGCTGGACATCACGGACCAGCTGCAACAACCCCCAGCTCTGCCCATCCTGTGCCCCCATCACCACAGCCAGCAAAGACTTGGATGGAGTTTGCTCCCTGTTCCTCCTCACCCACAGGTTTTCAACGTGTCACAGAGCAGCAGTAGAGAAGCAGCGCTCACCATGGAGAGGACAACTAACACAAGACCTACCAGGGAAAATGACTTTAGATGCAGACCTTTATCCCCACCGACTGAGGACAGTCTTCTGCATGTCTTAGCTGGTTTCAAACGAACATTGTACATTTTTTCCTTACTTCTCTTTGCAGATTCTCCTGACCAGCTATAGCTTTGGAGCCCATCAAACAAAACGCTGCTCACCCACCTACTGCTTCCTGAGACTTCATGGAAATCAGCTAGTGCCAGAACACTGCCATTCGGGAGCTGCTCAGCAACCACAGACGCTGTTCAGCATCAGCACTCCCCAAATAATGCACACACTCAAAACCCAGGGCGCTGTCAGACAGTCAGTGAACAGTTAAACAATGTCCTCCCATCCTAAGCTTCTTTCACTGCTTTGGTCAGACATCCCTAGGCTTCGGTGCAAGGTGTTCCTACACGGCAGATGTTTCCAGGCTCACAAAACCAAACATGCACACAGCAATGCAGTTCTAAAAGAGAAACATAGACAACTTGCATGCAAGGCTTCCTTCCTTCCATGAAAATAATGAAACAGCCTCAGTCCAGACTTCTGCCCCCTTTCAAACGCCACCAACTGCCGTTGCAGCGACCTTAGGTCAAGCTCTGTCCCCTCTAGATAAAGCAAAAGTAAAAAGATTTGCAGCCCATCTCGGAAATAATCTGCTAGAAGGAATTCCCTTCCACTGGCTCTATTAGAACACTGAGAGCACAGGTTTTTGCAACACCTCTTTCCTATCTTCTTCCAGCCAAGGAGATGAGAGGGTCTAAAACAAAGCTTTACTATGGTCCATATATATAATTTCCTTGTCCTCATTCCCACCACCAGACAGACCCAAATGCCCACAATGTTTTGATAAACACAGCAAAAGTAGGTGGGACATAAGTATAAAGACCCGTAGAGCAAGTTTATTTTATGCTGGTTTGTTTTATGGCTATCCTCCAGCATTTTGGATGCATATCCCCACTAGGGTCATAGTGCTCAAATTTTCCTTAAACAAGTCCCACTCCAAGGTCCAGGTCTCTTTTTCTCTCTCCATACCACCTGCATCCCCACAGTCCTGAAAGAAAATGGAATTTATCCAGTGTAGAAAAGAATAACGATGTTTATGTATCTCCTCCTGCACTGAGCCCTCCTCCATCAGTTTCCCAAGCACCGTGTGTTGGGGGGATCTGCACAAAGCTGCAAAGGTGACTAACCACTTTGGCTCATCAGATCCAAAAGTTGGTGGGGATGCAACTTGAGAGTTTTGCAAGAAGCTCATTAGAATAGCTGGAGCATCAGTTCCCTCAAGTGTTATATCCCATAATGGCTTTACACACAGAGTCCCCATTTTATGCTTCAATCCCTATTTTTCCATTAAGAGGACATTAGAATCCCAAAACATGTTTTATTCCATCTGTTTATATACCATTTCTTTAGTCCATCTCTGAAAGGTAAAAAAAGTTATAAGTCACATTATTTTACCAGGCAGTAGAGTCTAATCTATATGAAATATACAGAATAAAATAGAAAAAAAAATAAAGGTTGAAGGGAAGATTAAAAAAATGAAAGGAAGATAAAAAACGAAAACATTGCCTTCAGCTTCACTGAAGAAAACTCACACATTTTTCTCAAGGAACGATGCTTCTTTCATGCATTTACAAAGAGTTTTCTTTCTTTGCAGACACTGAAGTGTAAAACTAAAAACAAACAATGCCCAGATTAACAAGAGAGATCGGGTAGGTTTTCTGGAAGAGGCAGACCGAACAATTGTTGGAGCAGGCAGCAGTGGGGTGAGCCATGACACACCTTTCGTTCACAAGTTGATAAACGAGTTCTGAGCAGCTGGGAGAGGAAGAGAGAGAAAAGGAAAGGAAAGTGTGAAATGAGAAGTCAAAATTTCCTTTTTAAGAAAAAGGTGCAGTTTTGGCCTGCAAGGGGGATTAAAGAGGGCGTTCAGAAGCAACGCGTACTACCACGAATCTTTTCCAGGGAAGACCCAACTTTTTTGGCATGTGGCTTCTGGGGCCAGAACTTTCACATGGTCAAGAGCCAAAAGACAGACACACCACACACCTTGTGGAGCGGAGGAAAGGGGAAGCGCTAGGAAGTGGTTCACAGGCTGGATGAGGCAATAAATCCTCATGACTCATGCTGCTGCTTCTGAGATAAGGCTGGGCCAGGCAGGTCGCTGGCTCTTCAGAAAATGCTGCAATATGGATCTCAGCAGTTGAGGCTGGAAGGGGCCTCTCGAGACTGCCCAGGACTACATCTGTTTGGGTTTTGAGTATTTCCAAGGATGGACTCACAACTTCTCCGGGCAACCTGTGCCAGTGTTCAGCCACCCTCAATGTGAAAAAGTTTCTTGTGCTCAGATGGAATCCCCCGTGCTCCATTCTGTGCTCATTGCCTCTTGTCCTGTCACTGGGCACCACTGAACAGAGTACACCTTTCTTGAGCAAACTGTCCAAAATCTCAAAAGTCCTCTTACCAGCAAAGCCCCTCCTCTACGTAAGCATTTAGGGGACTTACTTCTGTGTACAGACCTAGACTGGTTGCACGACCAGAGAATATTGCAGAAATTCTCTCTTGAGAATCTGCTAAGGATGGACAAGAACAAGATGCAGAACAAAGATCCATGCATTGAACAAGTATGTTAGAAATAAAAATACTGGTACATTTTCCCATAAATCAAACTCATTATAGGTTCTCACACCACAAAAATTCAGACACGGTGTCAATCAGCTAAAATAAGACTCCTCATACTTGTAGAAGATGAGAAATTCCGTGCATTAGGAACCTGCCCCATCTTTTCTCAAAACCAGATGGTAAGGACAACACAAGTTTGAAGCAGCCTTAAAGAAAAGCTCTTGACTGGTAACACTTATCAAACTACTAGTGCCCAATTCTAGTACCATTCACAGCATAGACACTGTCTCTGAATTAGCACAGGCAGTGACAAACACAATTGTTCTGTACGTCTACTGGTTCCCATACCAGGCAAGACCATTGCTATGGCACTGGCTTGCTCCAAGACATTCCCTAGACATGCTACTCTGCAGTCTTACTGCTTTGCTGCTTGGGAATAAGTTTTCATAACTGGAGATAATGCAAACTGGAAAAAAAAAACAAAAAAAACCCAAAAAACCCCAAAAAAACCCCCAACCAACCAACCAAAAAAAAAACCCACCCAACTTTGGGTTTGTATTTGAATTCTCCAGAAGTTTAGGGCTTTGCAGAGCTGCTCCTTTCGTGTGCCTCAGCTGCTTGTGCTGAAGTCAGTGGATGTCTGACCACTGATTTCTGTGGGAACAGGATGGGATTTTAGCCACAGCAGGACTGCTAACCACTACCATCTAGTCTTTGCCCTTCAGAAGCTTTTCAGGGCAAATGCCTAGAAAGTAGTTTGATTCCATTTTTTTGTAAGCAAAACCCCAGAAAAACCCTTCCCCAGAGGTCAAGCCCTGTTCCCTGAGGTCTGGGTGCAAGCTTTCTGGCCTTAAAGATAAGGAATGTGAATGATTTCCTGCTCAGCAGCGTGCAGCTCCCCAAACATCTGACAGTTTATGTACCAGGGACTGTCTCCACAGAAACCCGGCTGGAAACGACAGCTTTCCAGTAGCAACCAGCTCATCTTTGCTCCCTACCACTCTCTACCCTGTACGACTTCCTAACTTTCTTCTCTCGCCTGGGGCTCTCCCAAAGCACACCTCCTCCCAACCAGGGCTGAAGAAAAGGGTCTCAACTCCCACCCCAGTGCTGCAGATAAAGCTGCTCCCCATGGATCCTGAAGTCAAACACAATCTCTCCTTCACCAAAGCAAGTGAGTGTATGCTTGGCCCTGACTTGCCACCCTCCCGCACTGCGCAGGTTATCTATCAGATAAGCCTCCGATAGAGCCCTTGGGTGATGGTTTTGTACAAACCATTTCAAAATCAGAAGGGCTTCCCCTCGAGACAGCTTGATTTTTATCTTTAAACATGGAAAAGACAGGGGAAAAAAAAAAAAAAAAAAAAAAAAAGAGCAACCCTTATATAGAATCATGAAGGTTGGAAAAGACCTCAAGGATCATCAAGTCCAAGCGCCAACCCAACTACATTTTAGGTTATCCCAAAATAGGGCTGCGTGCTTCCCTATGCCAGAAGAACAACGTAGCCCCCAAGGACCACGTGCTGGGTGTTCTCTCTCTTCAGGCAATCCTTTTCCATGCAGCAGGGTGGTCTCTTGAGGACAGTCATCTGCTAGGGTACCCCCAGGAGATGCTGCAGGATTCCTTCCAGCCCAACTGCCCAACCTCCCTTGGGGCCAGGCCTATCACGTGCCGTAGCTGAGCTTATCCACCCATGTCCCAGTGGCAGCCTCATGGCATTAGTCCCTGAAGAGTCAGAAGGATTTGGTACACCACGGTTCTAACGGCTTACCTGAAACGAAGCCTGCAAAGTCAGCTAGCCTGGCCTCTCCAAGTTGTCTGCGGCCCTTCAGGGCATTCATTCAGACCAGGGATTAATTGACGAGAACATCTCAATTAGTCGATGCTTTTTCTGTTCAACTGCATGCCGTAAAAGGAACGTTTTACTATTTAGAGGAAATGCAGGAAATCCTTTTTCTAAATGCGCTGATCTTATCAGTCTGCCCTGCAGCCTAGCCCTCTTCACCACCGTCATGTGGAAAAAGAGGATTATACCTATAAACTGCGACCTTTGCTTGCCATGCGTGTAGAAGACACACTTGAATTTCAATAATTCAAATTTAATTTTAAAGACATATTGCCCATGCCATCAGAGCAGATTTTCACAAAACTATCCAGCTTCCATTTCAGTGCAAAACAGGAGGCACATTTCCAAAACAAATGCATCTTAAAAGAAGTCAAAAGAAGAACTGTCTTGAAAAAGAACAAAAAAATCCTTTGGAAAAGCAGCAAGCTATTTTAGTGTTGGGAATTCTATATATGTCTTTTGAGATTTTTTTTTTTTTAAAGGAAAAAGAAAAAACAAAGACATTTCCCCTCTTACAAATATCTTTCCCACTTCTACTGAACCCAACAGAAATAAATAGAAGAAAAAATTTAGAAAAATCTTTCACGATTTCTTGCATATAATTCAGCAGCAAAAAAAAGAAAGAAGGAAACAGTTATAAATAAATACATGTTTCTGGTGTGATTTGTCACAAATTTTGAAATATCCAGCTCTCATAAGGATGTGGAAACATTTGGGAAACTATGTTTTCTTCAAAATTTGGCAATTCTGAGAACAGATCTTTTCATGGGAAGTTCTTAATGGAAAAAATTGCATGAGACACACTGAGCTCTTTCAAAAGTCTAACCACCAGTGTCAGTAAGGGAGATGAACGCTTACCAAGACCTAGTCTGTCTTCTCAGAATAGCCACTCAAATAGCCAAGTGATTATCCTCTCCAGTTTCAACACCTGTAGGCTATTACCAGCTGCCCTCCTTGAGCTGCAGCCATCATTTGGCTGCTGCTTTGGTCAGGAATACGGAGTCCTACTTTACCCCTGAGCTGCCTCATCCACTCCAAACAGGTCACGTAGCCCAACAGTGGGAGACAGAACAGACAAGAGCCACTGGGCCAGTTGCCTTGTGCCATAGCGAACCGGGGAAAAGCAACAGCGGGTCTCCATCTGACTTGCTAGATGGGTACGTGAAGCATGGAGAGCAGCCATGCAGTCAAGGATCTCTTCTTTTGCTCAGCAATTTTGAATGGTACAATACTTGGAGGAAAAAATATAATCACAAATACATATGAATCATTGCCAAAGGGACAGCAGAGCAGAAATGTCCAGCTGTGTCCACAACCTGACATGCTCAAACCTTCGTACTTTTCAATTCTCATTTCAAAACAACAATAACAACAAAATCCACAATTTTAAAGCGTATATGGAATCTGATAGACAATCTGATGAACTCTAAAACTAAACGGTTGTACCCATCAGCTAGTCTGACCTCATGCATAGCACAGGCCACAGGATTGCCATCAAGTAATTCCTGCCTGAAGTAGAATATAACTTTTCAATAGGCATCTCATTTGATTTAAAGATTTCCAGCAGTAGAAAAATCTACCGCAACCCTCAGTAAACCATCTCTCACTTTAGAAATTTGTGCGTCATCTGCCAAGTTTCAATTTCCAGAGCCTGGGTCCTGACTGACTTTTCCTAGATTGAAAAATGCTACTGCCAAATGTTCTCTGTTCAGCTAATGGTGATCAACAAGTCACCTCTTAAGCACCTCTATAAATAATGACGGGATAAGCTTTTGAGCCTCATCTATCAATTAATCAATGTTAAATTCCATAACCTCCCATCTACTGCCTCTACAGCAGTCCGTCACGTGTACAATGGTCACTTGAAAAAAACTTGGATCAAAACATTTCTTCCAGTTTAAAACAGAAGAAGTTATGTCTCACGGCAACCTGGCAAGACACAAGGATATCACAACACAGATATGAAGAGAATGATGGTCTGCTTAAGATCATACCGTGAGCAAACGGCAGAGCCCAGAGTAATGCCAGTTAATTCTGACTTTAAATCCTGGTCCTTGTTCACGATGCCATCTTCCTGCCTGACACAAGACAGAAGCCATTCTAAAAACAAAACAAAAAAAAACACATCCTGGAATCTCGCCAGATTTAGAGCAAGGTTTTTGGTTGGGTTGTTGGTTTTTTTTTTGAGCTATTTGCATGCAACTGAAAGTAATACAGAAAAAAATCTTGGGATCTGCATAATAGTATCCTTCCTGATTGAGGCATAAAAAAAACATACCAAGCAAATGAAACTCTTAGTCCTGCACCCACAGCAGGCCCACTCCCAGATTCTTGTTCTTTTGCAGCTACAGAGGTGCTTGGCAAGACCCGTTCCAGCAGCTCGCCGAGGCTTTCCTAGCAATTTGATTTCTAAGAACCGAGTAGATAACAAACTCTCTTAGTTCCAATTGGAAGTTTGTCCCACAAATTCCAGTTTGATAATGTAAACATCATAAAAAAAAACCTCCAACTTTTAAAACCCAAATATTTGAAAGTCAGTTTCCCTTCTTTACTAGCTGCCAAGAGCAGAGTTCACGGCTCTGCGCTTCTCGAATTGATGAAATCATTAACACCTACAACAGCCTCAGGAATGTAACTCTGCCCTCAGGACTCGGTAAGTAATAAGAAACCGGTGTCAGTTGCACCTTTAAAAACCAGTTCCAAGTAATAAATTTCCAATTTCTGATCCTGATGGAAACCCAGCCCAAGCAGCACAGTAGAGGCATAACCCAGAGCACTCTGTGCTGGCAACCGGGCCAGCAAGATGCTCACGACAACAGTGGGAAGATGCCAACCATAAAACGATGCCTCGCTGCAGAACTCACCCAGCAGCGTGTGTGCGGAGAATTACTACAGAAAACAGCACACAACACTCCCAGCCCAGAAAATCTGATTAATTTTCTCTTCAGCCAGTCCTTCTCTTGCTACAGACGCCAGACCAAGACTTAGGGAGACCTTGTGTGGCAAAAGCAGGCAGCAGTCAGCCAGTCTGGAGAGCCCGTGTGAATTCCAAGGTCTGTGTGCATTTAGCAGCTTCCATAAAGGACCCCCTTTATATTCATTACAACACAGTTCTGTCTTTACTACTACAAGGGGTCCTACAGAGGAGGCATTAGCAGCTGCTGCTTGGAAGAGTCAAGGTCTCCGAGCAGCATCCAAGTGGGGTGCAGCCCTCTTCCCAGCAATGTGAGCCTCCAGTGCCCCCAGCACGTGGCGATAGCTTTGTTACGGCTCATCTCCCTCTTTCCCGAACACAGCACAGCACACACCATCCTGTGCAAGCTGTGCGTGCCCCCTTCCATTGCAGGGGGAGGGAGTAACAACTGGAAGCTCAGTACTATCCTCATGCCATTAATTTATTTAGGTCTGCCTAAGAGAAGCAGAGCTGGCTTTCTAGCGCATCAAACCGCTTAAACCCACACTTCCCTGACCTGCTGCCTCCTGTCCGTGCCCTCTGGGCTGTGGGGCTGGAGCACGAGATGCTACATGGACCCCTCTCTGCTACTTTCATGTACTTCTTTTGCCACCAGTGCTATGCTTTGTTCCTCCCCATAAAGACACGGCAGATACCCTTCCTGAAAACACTTCCTCTGACGCGTAGTCCCGTGTGCCGCTGGTTACATATGCCAACCCTCCTGTAAAATTCTCTTCCTCGTGTCCTACCAATAGCCCGAGAGTCCAGGATTCTCAGTCATTTCCTGCCCCTGGGATCAGCATCCAATGATGTCCTGTTTACATTTCAGGGCTGCGGTGGAAATAAACACCGTGATGTCAGGACATTCCAGCAGCAGGATTCCAGCGCAACCATGCTGGGCTGCAAGCAGGATGCTGCACCAAGTATGGGCTGACTTCTTCTTTTATCTTCTTTCCTCTTCTTTATCCTTCCACCACCTAACCAAAATACCAGAGGGCACCTTCTAGTGAGACAGTGCACGCAAGCAATGAACACACTGGAAGGGTCTTGACAGTCACAAAGTTACTAAATCAAGGGTATTAGCATGTAAGCAAATAACCACAAGCAAGGAAGGGGTACTGTATCACAAAAAGGATTTTTTTTTCTTTAGTAAATAGAATCTCAAAGCAACATAATCATCCCTCCATCCAGCAGATGATGAAATTGAGGCATGGGCAAGGCAAACCCATTTTCTCATTAGATGGTTATAAGGACTAAATTCTGCTGTCAACTACGGTAGCAGTAAAACTAAAGGTAAGTCAAAATTAATTAATTTCAGTTATTCTTAATTATATTTTGCTTACTTCAATAGCAATACTTGAATAATCAGAGGAGACATGACAAATGCATCTTCTATTAAACCTCAGCCAAGAGACACTTCTTTTTATTTAAGTAGTTTATAAAATTTCCAGACTAGAAAGCAGCCTGTTAGCAACTAGGCTGTCCTCTGGTATGATTAAAGACCCTCCATTTCTCATCCCAGCAACGTACGAACAAAAGCTGTCTTCCCCATTCCAATCAGAATATTAAATGTAAATATTATGAAGAAGGATATCTCTCGAGACACACAAACTGGATGGCTACCAAGGACGAGCTGGATGCTCTGAAAGCAACATTTTCTATGATGCACTGGTTCTCCCAGAATCACAGAAAATGAAGAAGGAAAAGATAGACCAAGCTTATATACTCTCTTTGTCCCACTGCAAAAATCACTGTGCTGGACAATATTTTTTTGAGTGGTCAGTCCAATCGAGATGTCAAGTGTTTCTGTTTTATGCACAGTAGAACAACTGTACATGTATTGATCCTCAAGGGATCTGTCTTTAAGACAGTTTTGTACTTTAAGACAGTTTTTAGTCCCACAGGTATCTCACTTACAAAGAGTGATAGCCCTGAAGACTATCTGGAAACTCCAGCAAGGGTGATGAGAGTTGCAATGTGCCCCCTACAGAAAGCAAGGGAGATAAGACCTGTGCCCCAGGCTTGCCACGGTCTCCTTCCCACCTAGAGCTGTCGGTTATTAGCCACCATTCATCGAGCGGACCAGACCTGCCAGATGCCCCCCAAATGCCAAAAGACAGCTTTGAGAATCTGCCTCGGGTATCACAACACAATGCAGAACATTTTCTGTTTGGTGAATTTTCTTCTAGAATTTTTTTTGGCATGGAAGCCAACGCCTCACCACATTTAGACCACAATGCAAGACTCACCTCTTTGTCCAAAGCATCGCCTGAACTGGAGACCCAGAACTCCCCGGTGCTTTGCCACAAGCAGTATTTTTCTCTCTCCCTGTCCCTGAAGTTTACAAGCGCATTGTTGGAGGCAGGTAGGGAGCGCTGGTGCTTTTGCTCCCCCTATTTGTGAAGCCCTTGATTTAAACCATGTGCACGCCGTGAAGTCTCAACAAGGACATTATAAATGCATGTAACGATGTGACAGCTGCTGGCGATCAATGGGAGAAAAAAAAAAAAAAGGTGTTGGTGGTGGGGAGGAGTTTACTGGGTCTTGGGCTAGCTCCTAATGGACAAGCTTCCACATGACAAAAATCAAATTCTGCAGCTGCCACTAATCACATCAATCAGGCATCCCCTCAGAATGGACACTGACCAAGCCGCTCTCTCCCAACGTGCTTCTGGAGTGCACTGGCAGCACAGGCTGTGAGCAAATTCGACGTCTATTGCCCACACTTTGCCTGCTGCTTTAGCCACTTTCACAACTAGGACCCGAACTTTAAAAATAATCAGTGGGATCCAGTTAAAAATAAAGTGCAAGTTGGCTTCCATGAGAAAGCGACTGAGCCAATGCCATTTATAGTAATTCGACGTGTCACTGAATAGCATCATTTTTATAAATACACTGAAAGCCGGACATGAAATAACTGGTTAACAGCTCCCTAATCACAAGGGCTTCCTCTGCTACACATTTTTCCTATTTATCCAATGGCTTCTGTTTTATATCTAGTTTGCTAATGGAAAGAGGGGAAGGGGAGGGGGGGAAATTGGCCTAAACTGATCCAGCAGATGCACAGAGCTGGGGCCTCAAACACTGGCTTCTTTTCTGCAGCCACCAAAGGGCGGTGGGGGAGAGACATTTCAGCAAAATTCTTTCTCTGCAGCAACTACCACAGAAACACATTTCCCTCTGTTTGGAGCCACTCAAAATAACTGCAGCTCAAATGCCAGAAGAATATTTTGTGCTTCCTGCATTTGTAAGGAGAAAAAGATGGGAAAATACTGCAGAAAGTTCCTGGTATGGTGGTCTCAAAACAGCAGCAGAGGTCTTGAAAATAAAGCGTGCTCTTATAAAGAAAAAAAAACAAAACTAGCCCCATAATATTTGTCCTTTAATCATCCCAAAGCGTTTTACAACCATGCGTAGCAAATACACGATTTTATACGACTGCTCATCCCCTATGCCATGCAGACCATTCATTTTTTTAGAACAACCCTCTAGACCCAATTTCTCACAACTGCCAGGACTCCCTTTGCAAGCGTGACTGCGTGCAGCACAAGCAGCTAGCATCGTTCCTCCTTGTGCTAAAATAAGGAAAGCAAACTCCCCCAGGTGTGTTGCCTTCTGCATCTGCACTGCTCAGGAGGAGGATGCTGAAGCATTTGGAGCCTGGGCACTTCCACAGCGGACACCCTGCCTTCTTGTGTCAAAAATTTGTCTATCCAGAGGGGAAGGAAAGAGGCTGATGACAAGTACGGGAGGGCTGGTGGCACTGGAACAATCGTACCTCTGTTCTCGCTGCAGTTGGGCAGGCTCCAGCCTCTAACCTACACTTCAGCTGCTCCGGGCAGCCTGTGCTCAAGGCGCTTCCCAGTCTGGGTCAGAGGCATTTCTCTTTGGGAGAAGTACGAGTGAATTTGGGAAAAACTTGAGAATGTATCAAAAGAAACTGGGCACTGAAGGTCACGTTTGACTTAAACAAGAAAAAACAAAACAAAAACCCCAAAAGGTTATTCAGCAGGTAGCTTTGATCCGCTTGATGAAGCAGGCGATTAATGGCTCAGTTTCATATCTCCCCCCATAAGGAATCCTGACATAATAGGAGAGAACCAAACTAGCTGCAGATTCAGGAATGACTGACTGCAACGCAGGGCTCTTGCCACCAGTAGAGTGGGCAAAAGAAAAAAAGCAAGAAACGGTTTTCACTGGAACCACGGACACATTCAAGCCAGGGACACCACGAGATCCATTCCTTCCTTTCTCCCCCTCTATCTCCTTTCACCACATGCAGTGTTCCCAGAAGGAACCCAGCAGATTGTTCTATAACAACGCAGTGCTGATAAAGAACGAGGGGGGAAATGCTCCCCAAAGTGGTCAGTATTACTGGTCCAAACGCAGACGCCTTGCCTCGTGCTATATAAAGTCAGAGAAGATGCTGGCCCGGCAGCAACCGCCTCGACACGCTGAGCGGGATTACAAACCAGGGCTTGAGCTTCGTATGGAAAAGCAGCGAGCAGACTGCCAAGACCCCTCTCTAAATACATTTCAAAGTGGGTTATTGTGAGGAGCGTGAGCGCTATGATCTCAGCTGCCAACAAGTACTTCTGTGGGAAGCAGTTTGCAAGCGAGAACTCATTCTCCCAACAATCCAGGCTTTGACCCATATTCGTGCTGTGCAGTTAATCTAAAGTGGAATTAGTGCTGGTGAAAGGGGCCATATGGACAAGCCCTTGAGACAGAAATCTTATTTACCCACAGAAATTCCTCTGTGGCCAGCAGCCTCGTAAGATACATCTTAACGTGCGTGTGCCAAAGCCACGTGCGCTTCTCTCCGGCTCCCTAAACAACTAATCCTGGACTATCCAACCCCAATTTACAGATAAGATTGCAGGGAACGATTTTGCAACTCCCAGATTCATGTAAAGTAAACAGAAGAGTGATTTGAGAACATTTTTATATAGCACAGAGAACACCTATCAGCATTTTCTGATGAGTGGCATGTTTGTCTGGGTCTGAACAGAGGACGTCCAAGAACACATCTACTGGTGTTCTGGTCCAATTACAAAATAAACACATTGTGTTATAACCAAAATGTGTTCTGCCATTCTTGATGGATACTACTTTCCTCCCTCTCTTTTCAGGCTACAGCTCCTTCAGCTCTACCCTGGAATTGCTTAATAATGACAGATCAAAACATCCAGCTAAGATCTCCTTTAGCTATTGTGAAGATGAAAGCCACGAGAGGAATATAACGCCAGCAAGGCAAAAAGTTAAGCCTGGACTTGCATCCTACTTTTCCTGGAAAGTGAGGCTTATAACATAATTCCTCTGTGTCTTCAACAAGGCACATGGACTGTGTCTACACAAACTTTGGAGGACTCCATGCATATTCTTTACATGCAAGATAGCAGCATATCACACAGCTGTCAGAGAAGCATCCCTTGTTAACATTCTTCAGCTTGTTTTATGAACTGACATTTTGCAGAAGAGAAAAGAGAATAAGCTGTCCAAACCCAGCACTGTATGGTCGTACATGAGTAGAGACACGGGCAAAGCTAGATGCACCAGAGGGCCATACAATGACTGGGTAAACCAGAAGATTTTTTTCCTCTCAGTTAGATTATGTGTGCTGGAACAACTAGAGTAGCCCAGGACTCTTTCATTTATGAAAATGGAACAGCAGATGGTGTTCAGAAAACTGCAGCTGGATTCACTGGTGTTCAGCAAGTGTTAGCAGAACCAACATCTGGCTCCCTTACTTGTATATCTCTAAGGTTTCAAATGGAAATATTCCTTATTTCATTACTTTCTAGCCATGAGGCATTCCATGAGGTGGATTCTTCTACAAGAGTGCAGGTTGAAGTACTGCAGCCGTTCATCGCCTTTCGGTATCATATTTTCATGCTAGCCACTGAAATTCTGGGTTGGCCACCACTGATGGGTACTGAGACAATTCCAAAGCTCATCACTGCAGACAACCTAAAACTACCAGGCAAGCACAGAACAAGCACACAATGGCACCAGCAGAATAGGTACAGCTGCAAAGACAAGCAGAAAGCCTTACTGCTTTCCTCTACTGGTCATCCCTGCCCACCATCTCTGCCTGATGAGACGACATCAGTCTTCCAAAAGAGCAGGCGGAGAGAGCAGAGGCAACGTTCTAGCTTGAGTGTATCCCTGGATGAAGATACGCTTCTGTTTGCATGCCACTGCCCTGTTGCACATTGCAGAGCAAGACTACTCAGGCTTAATTTGTCCCTGGCTTCTGCAGTCAGCGGGCTGTATGTTTGGGGAGATAGGGTAGGGATTCATTGGTGGCATGTCTGCCTTCAGCCCTGGGAAATGAGACTGGCACAATAGTCACTTCCACCTTCTTGCTGAACTTAGGGGTTAATCGCAATTCAGTACTGAACAAAAAACATTTTCCCCAGGAAACTGGAAGCCAACAATTGTTTACCTTGGAGCTAAACCCTCCATTCCACCAAAGCAGTGTGTTGGAACACTTATGTACCAGGACAGTCTTCTTACATAGAAAGTGTTTGGGGAACTCACCATAATGTCTTGTCCAGCCTGAAATCCTGCTTGGACAAGGTTCATGAAACACCAGACTTTTCTTCTTCCAAGCAGTAAAAACAGCATTAACATCTCTTGCATAAAAGACAACCCCAGTCCTGCTTTTGCTTCTTAAACCAGTACTGTTTGAGCAAATTCTCCTGTATCAGATCCTCAGCTTGTTCCTACTCAAAGTTCCTTCGAGCAGCAGCAGCAGCTTCTCCTTTTGCTCTTCGTTGGAGCTTAGCTATAAACAATAATCGTCAAATCTGCACTGGCAACATCTTCTATGGCCAGACATCAAGCCCAGAGAAAGCATCAGAAATTCTCCGACCTTAAATATATTCTCCTGTGCTTGCTCTGCATTCTCGTTCAGCTCAGAGGGATGAGTTTGCCTTTGAACCCATTGATTATGATCACATAGCCATAGCAACGCCTTCCCAAAACACTGCTAATACCAGACCACCCAGAATGCTATCACAATGAAAAAGCAGATAATGGAATGAACAAATTCAATTCATATGACATGCTAGGCACCGAGATCACCAAAGGCTAGCACTGCTAATTATTGGTTCCAATATCCACGCACACACGGGTTTATACCAGGAGGTCCTCCATTCCAAGAACATAAACACTGTCATGCAGATGGCAGAGAAAAGCCAGGCACATGGAAATGGCTGTACCTCCTCCATCTGGATTAGACTCCCTTGTAAAAGCCCATTCTCCCTCCTCAAGTCTAGACTAAAGGCCCCCCTGCAAATGTTGTTCTCATTAAAGTTCAGGAGATGATCTGCTTCTGAAGTAACAAGTGATGGGACAAGAGGAAACGGCCTCAAGTTGCGCCAGGGGAGGTTTAGGCTGGAGATCAGAAAAAATTTCTTCACTGCAAGAGTGATGAGGCATTGGAACAGGCTGCCCAGGGCAGTGGTGGAGTCACCATCCCTGGAGGGGGGCAAGAAACGTGTAGATGTGGTGCTGGGGGACATGCGTTAGTGGGTTGGGTGGGGTTGGGTTGATGGTTGGACTTGAGGATCCTTGAGGTCTTTTCACTATACTGAACAGTAGCAATTAAAGTTTCCTGCACCAAGCGCCTTCTCATGTCCTTCCTCAAAACCCAGAATTTGTCCATCATTGAAACAGGATATAGAACTTCACCCAGGAACAGATATAGTGGTGTGGAAGGACTGCTCAGTTCCAGAGAAAGTAGCAAGTCTTCTAGCATGAGGCACTAAACAAACAAAAAAACCCCACCAGACTACAACAAATTTCATTGTACTTGAGTGCTTCTTAAATGTCTCCTGCCTTTGTGTAAACGTAACACAACCTCGAATCTGCAGGATACAGGCTTCACCACAAGACTACTTTCTACAGTTTAGCAACCATCCACTGGTAGATCCAGTTCACTGATTACCAAATGGTAGTGGACCAGGTCTAGATAGTTGCAACTCCCAAATGTTGCAAGGAAAACCTTTAGGAATCCTGCTCAAATATAATTTTCCTTCCAGTCTAGTAACTATTTGTGACTGAGGCAACCAGAAAACATCTACACTACCACAAAGCTAAGAAATAGCTTCGAGTTTGATGCCTCTGGCCAAATTCTTGGCTCAGTAATAGAACAACAAACAGGGCTGCCTTCAGCAGGATTTTCTTAGAATTTCAAAGGTGCCCTTGGCTTCCAATGGGATGCAAGATGTCAATGAGCCAAGAACTTGCCCATAAAAAATTCCCCACAGTCACTGAGAACCAACTACCAGGTACAATTCCCACTCATTTTTATGATACCATTATTCCCATCAACACCACTTGAACCCAGTGGCTTTCCTGTTGACCTGCTCAAATGATTCTTCTCATTTTCCAGGATGACCATAATCCCTCTTCAATGTCTCGAGAAAGATACAGCCTCTTCCCCTACTTTGCTTTTGAGCAAAGCTAAGCACTCTGCTACTAGTCTTCTGAATCCCATGAGGTTTCGCGTAGTAATAAACTGGTTTCTTCTCTCAGAAACAGCAAGTAGACTCCTCGGCTGGTACAAACTGTTTGCGATCTCCACCACAGACCAGTATATCCAGGGCCAAAGAAATTCTGTATGCACTATGGGTGTAGAGTGGAAAAGAAGAATATCTAGAGATGTGAGATAGACACTGTAACCAGGGTAAAAACCTATGGAAAATGGTATCTGTAACCTTCAGGATGTGAGCTAACCTCTGACAAGAGTCAGGAGGAATGTCCTCTCCACCACCTTTCTTAACTTGGGACAAAAAAGAAAAAAAGAAAAAAGTTAAAAAGGGAGATGTTTTCCTTAGACTAAAACCATGTTGAATGGCTCCAGGTCACAGGACAAGAAACACTATCTCCACCAATAAGTATGAAAAATGGGATCTTAATCTCTGTGACTTGTATAGGATAAAGAGGATGTAACACCATGAAGCTCATCCTTTCCTCAGCATAATGCTTCTCTATTTTCCTTGCCAAAGGCATAATGCTTCGAGATGTAAGCTGATCAGAAGTTGAGAGCAGGGACAGTTGTTACCTTTGCAACTGGCAAGTTACTCGCGCAAGGAATCCCGAGGAGCATGCATTGGCTTCCATTAGAGATGAGCTTCCAGCTGCAGTGATTATTTGGTCCCTCTTGGCACAACAGTTGTTAAACTGCTACGTTTTGCTACCGTAACAGGACTTTGTAACCTTGCTGCTTCTGTAGCAATTGAATCTTTGATTTCTGTTGAAGTTGCTGCCAATGAAAGGTCCCAACTATGGGGCCCCACCGCAGTCAGAAGGAAAAGAAGGTACAATGGAACCAGGGAGGGATTAAAGAAAACACAGAGAACATTGTACTTGGCTGTACAAGTAACTTGCGAATACGTCGAGAAATGTCCTGGATTATCAACTGTAATAAAATCTCTCAATGAGGAAAACAGGGGTGTCCTAGAGAACTAGGCGTTCTGGTTTTCTGTGTTCACTTCATCCACAGTTTGAAAAGACTCCCTTTATAAAATTAAAAAAAAAAATAAAAATTAAAAAAATAGAAAATGCAGCCACAGAAAGCTTGTTTTGCCAGGTAGCTAGAGATAGATTTAAGCACAGCTCCTGTAAGGAGAAAGAGAGCAAAATACCATTTGGCACATGGATGGGAGAGCAAGAACACAGAAATAAAGGTTTTTATTTAGTTCTTATTCACAGTCACCTTTAAAGTGGTGAGAGCCTGACTGTTAGTTTGGGGGCAGCAATTCCTCCGTGGAAAATGTATTTGAAGAAAGGAGGATGGAGTGGGGCTGAAATAATGATCAAAGAACCAACCAGTCCCCGAGTTACACCAGTGGGTGCTTACGGTGGGCAGCTGGTTGCCAGGCAAGAAGACTTCAGAAGCAGCAGTAAAGATCTCAGACTTTTCCCTCCCAAAGCTGGTACAGCATGATCCTCTCTGTATCATCTGCCATGGAGCAGTCCCTTTGCCGGTCTTTAAGAAACAGCTGGTATAATCTGTAAGACACAGGCCAGAAACAGCCTTCCCCCTATCACAGCACTAATTACTTCCCCTGAGTTTGAGGAGGACTGTCCAAGTTTCCACGTAAGCTCCCCATTTCCTATGGAAGCAGAATGGCTTAGCACGTGAACCTCTCTCCCCCCAGCACCTGGATCCGTTCAAGCAGGAAGAAGTCACAAGCCAAGTTACTCCTTTATCTAAAGCAATAGAAGCCTATAATTTTCATCTTGATATCCTAAGATCTTTGCATGCCAGAAACACAGGGCGAGTGCCTGCATGCACTTAGATAGAAGACTACTTGTTATTTTTTATATTTGCTTTAGCTTCGTCTTGATACGGTTGAAAACTGCTTCAGTTTCCAACTCCCTACCTGTCAAGGTTAGGCTGGTATGTTTGCTATTAATTTTTTTGGCATTAGCCAAAACTGGAAAATTAGTCTTTCTAAATAGGCAAGTCACTTAAAAAAAAAAAAACAAAACTAGTCTGTTGCAAAGGGCTGAGCTCTGCTTTATCTCTAGCATGCTTTTTAGGATGCCTCAACTACGTGCAGGGACAAAACACAATAAAAGAGTTTTAAGAAATGAAAAAGAGCAAGCAACAAACCTTATCTTCCCATCTTCATCATAAAAATGCAAAGCTACCCATATGGCCCGCTGCAAAATAGTACATTTCCTGCAGGCACTGTGCTGCCTCGCTAACACACACATACAAGATGTACTGTACAGACACCAACTGGAGGTCACAAAATCCCACTGCTGACCAGCAAAAAAAAAAGAAAAAAAAAAGTCCTCCTATTTCACAGCCAGGAGATTCTCACACAGACAGGTTTCACAACATAGCAGCTGAGTAAGGATTTTTAAAAGCAGCAAAAACATCAAAGTATGTTTAAGGTCCTAGATCCATGATTTCTGCTCAAAATAAGAAGTGTCTGTTCCCACTGTTCAGAAGAAAGAGAGAGTTGGATGTGGTTGTGGGTTTGTGCAATGACGTGCACGCACAGCATCCTGCTAGGAAGCTTGCAGATCCACGCTGAAGAGCACGAGCATATGTTCATATATCCCAGGGAAAAAAAAAAAAAAAAGCATGTGATCGCATGCCTGCTCGCGTACTCCTGCGTACACATGTTGATCAGGCAGGAGAAAGCAGAAACACAAGTTCGCACACATGCAATTCTTACCTCTTCTCTGCATACAAAGCACAGCTTTAGAGCCTGAGTGCAACGACTTGGCAGTCAGAAAAGAGGGATGTTTCTCATGTAGGAAATACCACCCAAGCTGCAAAAAGCCATTTTTCTTGCTGCTCTTCCATTCCATGTGCATGTCGGCACCTCATGCCGACATGAAGTCATAGTACATTCCAGGAAAAGCTCTAGCTTTTTTTATTTTCTTCTTTTTTTTTTTTAAGGGCAAGTTTACCAAAATTGGCTTAAACCATGAAGACTGAGACCCTGAAAGATAATAGGTAGATGCTTTAATTGCAGGACAAGCATCCTTCAAGAGAAATATTGGGAATCTGTGTTCCTGTGAACACCAGCAGAGTCCAAACCACAGTGAGGTCATTTGATGGCTGGGGAAGAAGACCGAGGCTTCTGCAGGCTCTGATCCAGTTTGCCTGTATTCATAACCTGGGACTTCCCACATCCATAATGCAATCCAGTCCTTTCTGATAAAAACGGGGAAGGATTATGGAGATTTCACTGTATACAACAGCATCAGCCTAGGCTTTGAAGTGATGCTGTGGGTCTTGGATGGCTTCTTGATGCTTTCAAGCCACCGGATGCTTCATCTGAAACCCAAACATTGCTCTTCTGTGATGTGTCTTCCTTCACAGACGTTAATTACTTTCTAGAGCATTCTAGACCAATCTACTGCTCAATGCCACTACCAATCTGAGATTTCCAATGACCTTAACAGCACAGAACCCATCTTGTCCAGTTTCCCAAAGCTGCGCCACAGGATCCATCTCCTGTTCCTCCAAATTGTAACCTACCAACAGGATGGCAGGAGCCTCGGGCACTGAAGCAGCACTCAGCAGCACGAGTGGAATTCTAGGCAGAGAATTAAAAGCTGGTTTTGCTTTGTAGTGACAAGAAATTATTCCAGCTAATAAATGTTCTGCAGAAGGAAGAGACAATGACTTTTTCATCTCTATCAGCTCTGAACAGGCAAGAAACTCTCAGCAGAAATCAAATGGTAAGGAACCCCACTACTGACAAATATTGATATGACTTAAGCCCCGGGCTAGCAACCCTCCCATGAGGCTGGCATGCCCTGAGGAAGCTGGGAAGAAAGGGTTTGCTGAAGCCCCGACTCCTCATTGTCAAACCAGCTAAAGGATGATCGTTATTCATCAGACAACAGTGTTTCCAGCCACACAGTTTTTGTGGGTTGTTTTTTTTTTCTTGGTGGGTTTTTTGAACTTAGACTGACAGCAAAAAGAAACACCATGCATGGCTTCAGACGTTGAGAAACAAAATGCAGCAAATAATACCTGTGCCAGCCTTGTGGGTCTGCTACTGGGAACTTTTCACTGGTGAAAAGCTTTCACTGATATTGGGAATTTTTCCCTGAGCGGGTGGTGAGGCAGTGGCCCAGGTTGCCCAGAGAAGCTGAGGATCCCTGGAGGGGTTCAAGGCCAGGCTGGATGAGGCTTTGAGCAACCTGGGCTAGTGGGAGGTGTCCCTGCCCATGGCAGGGGGGTGGGACTAGATCATCTTTAAGGTCCTTTCCAACCCAAACCATTCTGTGATTCTATGAACTCCTGCTTCATTATTGGGGTTAAAGTGCCACCAAAATGTTCAGATAAAAGTGCAAACTGATGACAGATATTCTTTCCTTCCATTTAGCCACATATACAGAGGGGACAAGAATACATCGTCAAGGGATTGAGAGCAATTCCAGACACAAGAACAGTTTTATCAGATTCTCCAACTTGCTGCATTGGTCTCAATCACACAAGCAGCACTTTCATTTGCTTTGTCCTCTAAGCAAAGACAAGTTAAAGAGCACAATTCTCTTTTATTATGAAGCCTGTGGACTGCAAGGAATCCAGACAATTTTTCAAGCTCAGATGCCACAGGAGAAGGGGAACAATCCCTGGGTCATGCTATTTTTAATGCTTGTCTCCCTGCCATGTCATCACTTCCATGCCACTTCTAAAGAAGATGGCAGCTTTGGAACAGCTTCAGTGGAGAAGATATGAAAGACATATTAAAAAAAAAAAAAAAAAACTTAGTGTGTTCTTACTGTGAAAAGTGTGAAGTTGCAGTCTTTTCTTAAGACCTCTGCATTTAGAGGCACAATGTCAAGGTGATGGTCAAAATTTTCACTGTTACTGGTGGGTACTGCAAGAATCACGGACAAACATCATCATAAAACATCCAAGAATGTAAAGTCCTGTAGTTTCAGGATCAGGGGAATAGCTGCACACCAGCCAGTTTGAAAAGTACCCTTTGCTGTTTAGGGAAGGGAGATGTGCACTGCTGAAACTGTTCCACTTTCACTCAGTTCAGTTATGGGGTGTTCACGATGTTTGCTATCCTGGGGGGGAGTGGAAAGAAGAGAGAGAAGAGAAGAGAAGGGGCTGAAAAATGCAGCTTCGGACCATCCAGGAGTTTTGTAAAGGTTTAAAGAAGTTTTTGTGGTTTTTTTTTTCTTTTGAAGGATTTCTTAGCACTGGGAGATGAAAAGGAAACAAAAAAAAAAAAAAAAAAAAAAAAAAAAGGAGGAAAAAAAGAAACCTGCACAGGAATAAAGCTATTCAGAAGAAGAAAAGAACATGCCCAGAGACCCAAAAAGAACATGTCCAGAGACCCACGTGTAATCCAGAATCAGACATTAAATACAAGCAAAAGACCTTTTCATCCTGATATAAGAAAGATATTTTCTACAGTAAGAACAATCAGTCAACAGAACAACCTCCTCAGGGATGTGGTAGAGTCCCCATCACTGGAGGTTTTCAAGATGCAGCTGGACAGGGTGCTCGGGTGCTAGATAATCTCATCTAGGCTCCCTTTCCCATAAAAGGTTGGATCGGATGTTTTTTTTTTTTCAAGGTCCCTTCCAACCTGAGCTGTTTCATGAGTCTATGGCCATTAACTGAGGATTTGGTTAAACCAATTGAGGTTTAATACCCAGGTGAGTGCATCCTAGATTGTACTTCCTGGGGAACCATCTGCATGGACCAAGATTGCCAAAAATTTTTTTTTTTTCAAGGTCCCTTCCAACCTGAGCTGTTTCATGAGTCTATGGCCATTAACTGAGGATTTGGTTAAACCAATTGAGGTTTAATACCCAGGTGAGTGCATCCTAGATTGTACTTCCTGGGGAACCATCTGCATGGACCACGATTGCCAAAAAGATACGCAGTTGATTTTTTACTATTGTTAGGATTTCAGTGTGACATTTTTCCAGTAGTAACACCAAAGCTACTTCACAGTGACCATAAGACTGGTTGGTCATTTATGTCTGTGCTCACGTCCGTTCTCTTTCAGCTTTATTACTGTTGGTTTTGGATTGTCTACTTGCAGGACAATAGGATCTGTAGTACTAGGAAGAAATTTTTCACTGTGAGGGAACAGGTTGCCCAGAGCAGCTGTGGATGCCCCATCCCTGGAGGGGTTCAAGGCCAGGCTGGATGAGGCTTTGGGCAACCTGGGCTAGTGGGAGGTGTCCCTGCCCATGGCAGGGGGTGGAACTGGATGATCTTTAAGGTCCTTTCCAGCCCAAACCATTCTGTGATTCTATGATTTTTAATTGTACAGCTGGAGCCAAACAAGCAGCCTGGTTATTTCATCTTTCACTTTCCAATTGTCAGTCTTGAAGTCTAGAGCACTGAAGTTTACACAGAATACCTCTTTGTTCTGCCAACCTCTAGTGACTGACTTAGCAGGAAATGCGTGGAGGAGGGTTGGAATCATCAAATCATGAAGGTTGGAAAAGACCTCAAGGACCATCAAGTCCAACCATCAACCCAACCCCACCCAACCCACTAACCCATGTCCCCAAGCACCACAGAAGTCAGAGAAGCTGAGACAGCTAGAGTCATTAGATGAAGGGGTCAATGTTGGTGACTGCAAACAAGGAGCTCTGCCACAGCTGAGCACAGCCCTTCACGTCTCTGAAGCTTCAGGGTCCAAAGAAGCACCCAGGCACAGGTACACAGAGGAACAGGAAGAACAAGAGACCCTTCATGCAGAGTAAAGGCAAGGAAATATGAAGACAGACATATGAAACATGTCCCTCAAAAAGGACAGCGAGGTATTTTTAAACCCACTTGCTATATGACAAATTATGGCCATTTCTAGCCTCAATGAAAGGTCTGACTGTGGCACGTGAAGCCATGGCCTTCTAACTTGAACTTAGGTTTCACGGGTAAAAAACAGCACTGAGGGAGGACAAATATTTCATTAAGGCCCAATCAGAAGGTTAAATGTGGAAAAGCAAAAAATCAGTAGCTATTCAAGTTCAGATGAAGGACAATCCCTGGCAAAGAACAGATAGCTGAAAGCAGAGAATGAGACTGAAGACAAAAGACAAACCGTAAGGTAACGACAGGCAGAGTCAGTCAGGACCAGATAAATATGGAACTCAAGAGAAAACAGTCCAGGGGAAAAAAAAATAAAAATGCCTGAGATGAATATGAATTTTAAGGCTGTAAAATTCAGATCAGCACAGCTGCCTGAGAAGGCTGTGGTACTGCTCGGAGGCAGAGCTCTCAAGACCCTTCTCCCACTGCTCATTTTTTCAGACATCTGTGAAGCTGCAGTAGAGAGGGGCTGTAGACAAAAATGCCGCAGAGGTAAGGTGATGGCTGTGACATGACAAGGGAAAAATCTGCTTCAGGATTTTTGGAAGCAACAGAGAAGGTGAGGACACTTTAACTGAAACCTCAGTCCACAGAAATGGGAAGATATGAAGCCAATGGAGAAGTGAAAGGTTGGCCTGGGTCACTTCTACATACTCTGTGCACCAATTCCAAATGAAAAATAAAACAGTGAAGGAGGAAAAAGTAACACTGAGACACCAGCGTTTATGGAAGCTTTTCTGGTGTTTTTCTTTTTTAAAGATATAA
Organism: Pterocles gutturalis; assembly: GCF_000699245.1. Taxonomy (NCBI): domain Eukaryota; kingdom Metazoa; phylum Chordata; class Aves; order Pterocliformes; family Pteroclidae; genus Pterocles; species Pterocles gutturalis. The sequence continues at coordinate 1,116 of NW_010103499.1, read as the reverse complement.
AAACCCAAGGAGCATATTTTAAGTACCCTAAAAGCTTTGTTTTGGACAACTCAACCTCTTAAATTCTAGCTAAGGTGGGCAGGGAAAGGTAAGAGAAACACATTCCTGTACGGCAGGATTTGAAGAGATCAGGTAATTGTACATGACCTGTAAGGAGGGAGAGCTTGTGTATCTCAGTGTGTATATCTGTGCACGTGTATCCACCCAAGATACAAGTGGGGATGACTGAAAGTTTTCCACACAACAATTTGCATCTCCTAACCTAAACGCACAGTTTTACCATCACATAAAAGAATGTGAGAGATGGATTTAATCCCTTCTAATTAGGAAGGGATCTTTCTGACTCATTCAGCATTTCTATTGCTGTATTATATTTCTTTCATCCTAGGGACTGCCTGATTCAATGGATTGACTCCACCAGCTCGAGTCTACCCACTCTTGCAGGGAGAGAAAGAGGAGACAGAGAAACAAATGTTAACAGACTGTCAAATTTTGGAAAATACCACACACATCTGTGACATGGAGGGCCAAAATGACTGACTGATAAAAGTCTAGCCCCAAAAAAGATGATTACCTAGAAATCAATCTCACTGCCTGAGAAAGAATAGTCTTTCAGAGAAGGCAAAATAAGGGTGCTGGCACCAACGCTGATGAGGTCTGGATCCCACCCAGAGTAGTTGGGTGATTCACCAAAGTCAGGCAGCAAGTCAGTCTTCAGAATCACACATGGCTCTTCCGTACCACACACACAAACACTGAGGATATACTTAATGAACCAGAAATCTGAGCCACCCATCCTCTTCCCTAACTGGTAAACTACATTCCCTCCTACCTTATCCCAAAGCCAGGAATACAGTCAGCAAGTCAGGATTCCTGAGTCCCTCTGCCATTCTCTTGAAGAATGACTAGAGAGTACAGCAATGCATCGTTCCTTCTGCAAGTTGCATTGGAAAGGTAGGACCGGAGTGCCATCTGTTACTCATCATTATTTCTGTCTGCATAGGAGAATGTGTTCATAATTAAATTATAATTATGTTTGAAGTTAAAAAAAGAAGGAAGGAAGAAGAGCTGCTTTTGGGCTGTTCAAAGGAACTGGGATAAGACAGATATATATAT
>NW_010103498.1:0-3553 GCF_000699245.1 Pterocles gutturalis | reverse complement strand
CGGATGCTCTCCTGGCTTGCAGGCTTTTTGCTCTGGCTATGAATCTCCATACACCGTTTCTAAACAGCCACTTACACAATGTATTTTCCTGTCTTTACCTGTAAGTCTTTATGAGAAAGGTCCAAGAACATGCCAGAGGAACTTCCCCTGAGTTGTTAATATCCTTTATGAACTTCCACCAATGCTTCAGGAACATGCCTCATTGTGTCCACCTCCCCGTGGATCATTCTTGAATCATCATCAATCTTTCCTTAGCCTCTTCTGCTTCTAAGCAGAATTGCCTTGGCAGGGTTTTCTGCAGGAATTACTCTGCTCACTTCCAGCTAAAGCCAAAGCCAGTGCTGTGCAGGTCACACGCATTTTCTGGTTCCAGAGAAACTGATGCTCTTCCCCTGGGTCTTGTGCTGGACAAAAGGAGGAACCCATCCCAGAAAAGCTGTAACCCACCACAGTGACTTTGTACTTGGCCAGTGTAAATTAAACTCAGTTCCTGTCTCTGGCTATCTTCCCTGCAAAATGTTTTACTGCAATTGTCTCTTTTTATGGAATTGCTGAGGATGAGCCTGTATGTCCAGTAATTCAGGAGCGATCCCTGCAAAATGTTTTACTGCAATTGTCTATTTTTATGGAATTGCTGAGGAAGAGCCTGTATGTCCAGTAATTCAGGAGCGGGGAATGGAAATGTGCCTCCCTGGCTGTGCTCCAGCCCTGAGCCACAGATAGAGGTGATGCTCTCTCCCGCCAGAGCCCTGCCGCAGGCCGTGTCTGTGGGGAGGGGGCGTGGGTGCCCCACTCCCCCCTGCAAACCACTGCTGAGGGTGCCATGCAGCTGGCGGGGTTGGGCAACCCGGGCGGAAGCAGCTTGGCCGCTGAAGCGTCACTGTCCCCCCAGGCTGATGCTCTGCTCCCTCTCGGCATGCCCGGCCGTGCTGCAGGGAGGGTGGCATGGGCAGGGCAGGCTGCGATGCCTGCACGAGTGTCCCCACTGTGCTGGGAGTGCCAGGTGTGGATGGGACCCACGGCACCAGGAGCTGTACGTGCTGCATCAGGAGGTGGGCACAGGCAGGGGTGGGCAGTGCCCCGGGGCACAGCCTTTGCAGAGCCCCAGGGCCACATCCAGGCTGTGCCCCCCAGGTGCAAGGGGCACCCCCATCACCAGCACGCCGCAGCCCCCCCACGCAGAGGCACACCTATGTTGTTTTCGACAGAGGCTCCTGCCCCTCAAGGGCACAGCCTGTTCCCCTCTTTGTGCAATGTCCCCCGGCAAACCGCAGAGGAACCGAGTCACCCTGACACAGCCGCCCAGCTCAGCTGCTGCCGGCGATACAGCAGCCCCCTTCCTGGGGAGCCCCCTGCTCCCCTTGCCCCTGCCACCGGGGAGGGCTTGGCAGCCCACTGGAGCAAGAAGGCACCCAGCAGCATCCCTCAGCAGCATGACGTGGTGTCAGCAGTGGCCCACACCCACTGGGGTGTAGCCCCCCTCCCACTGACCCCCCACTCCACCCTGGGGACTGGAGTGGCTCTCTCCAGGTCCTGCACTGCCCTAGTGAGCAGGGGCTTTGGAGGCACGTCCTGAGCACGGGCAGGGGACAGGTCCCCAGGGGGTGTTTGACCCAAAGGGTGTCCCTGAGCTGCAGGGTGCCTTTGGGCACATCTCCCAGACCCTCCTCTAACGGCCCTGGAGGAAAGCAATGCACAATAAACTCTTTCTCACAATTGGAAAGTGTTTGGCCACAGGAAGCCATGTTCTCTGAGCACCACTCTGGCTTGGAGCAGGTGGGGTGCTTGCAAGGATCGGCCAGGGCCAGAAGGACAGGGATGCACCCAAGACCGCTCCTGGGCTGTGGCACCCCATGCTTCCTGCCTGCAGGGACTGGGGCAGCCCTGGCTGCAGGGTGCAGGGGCAGTTTGGGGCAAATCACTCGTGCCCACCCCACAGGGTCCCTCTCAGAGGCATTTCTGTGCTCTCGGCGGCAGGGCAGCTTTCTGCCTCATGCCTCTCCCCTGCTGTGCCGGTGATGGAGAGCCTGGGCTCTTCCCTGCCTGCGGGGTACCCCTGCCCACACTGCCTGCTGTCTCCCCAGCACCTGGCAGCAGCAACATACGTGCAGCACAGAAAAGTGTTCACCAAACAGGATGCTGAGGGTGTAGATAGCACCGGAGCTGTCTCGCTGCTGGTGTGGAACGGAGAAAACAAGCGGCTCTGCCCACCTGGGGAATCCCAGGCAGCACCCCTGCCCTGACAGTGAGCCGGGCACAGGGGGGGTACGGGGTGCTGGGGTGTATCTCTGGGGATGTGCAGCGAGAGCAGAGCCACCCAGCCCGCAGAACCGCTCCTGGGAACTGGGACTGCTCTGCCTGCGCCCTGCCCCGCTCCCCACAGCGCTGTATCCCTGGAGGTCCGGGACAGGTCACCAAGCCACCTGTCCCTCCCTCGATGGCACCCATCTTACCAGTGCGAGAGCGATACCAGAGCCGTCATGCTGGCTGGACACAGGGGCACAGCCTCAGGCGGTGGAGGCGTGGGCAGCCGGTAGAGCAGGCCACTGACATCACAGACATTGCCAGTGCTTTGTCATGTGCCTGGTTTAATGCAGAGATTTCAATCTCCTGTCTCACAACGCAAGCCCAGAGACAGATTCCTCTGTTTGTCACCTCCATCACCCACTGCACTCTTGCCCACTCCCCCCCATCCCATCTGACTCTCAGCAGCAGCCGCCGCAGCCTGCCTGGGGCCAGCAGATGAAGGTTCTCAGCCCCGAGAGCCGTGTCTGCAGCCAGGGCCAGCCCCCACAGAGCAGACAACGTCCTCTCCTCTGGCCAGGACATCCTGGGGCATCCTCTCCAGCAGGCACTGACCCCTGCTGCGTTTTCCCCCGAGGCAGAGGCATCCTTGAGGATGTTATTCACTTTTTGTCAGGCCAGGGCTGAGCTTTCCTCTTCTCTGTCTCACCTCCCTGCCTCAGTGCAGCCAGCAGTTTGATGCTTTCTCCCCTGAGATCTCTGTTATCTTTCTGCTCCAAGGAGCTCTGTGTCCTGCAACTTGCCAGTCTAGCTAAACTGCTGATTTATTTTCTGCAGCCAGAGCAGGCGCTGGCACAACGTGCGTTTTAAGGTCTTTCTTACATCTCAGCCATTTTGCTTTTGAGGGTCTCCAAACTGCCCCGTCCATGCTGCCTTTGCCCTGTGCAGTGTCCCTGGGTGCAGGATGCTGGGGACAGGGTGGCCCCCTCCGAATCGCCATTGCTGTGGCCATCCAGGTCTCCATGCATGGGGTCGGCAGCGCTGCTGAGGATGCCTAACAGTCCTGACTTTTGGGGCAAGCCCCTGCAAGAAAAAAAACCAAAAGCTAAAATAATGAGGGGAAGGATATTCCTAACCATCTGTTGTCACCTTTGAAATAAATTCCTCCTCCTCTGGCCTCTCACCGCTCTGCTTTAAGAGCACGATGGCTACAAACACCAGCTGAACGATGCTTCGGCAGGCTCTTTCACAGCTGAGCAGCAAAAGCAAGAGGTGGTTTCTGCTAGGAAATGGCAAGGCAACATAGGGA
>NW_010103497.1:22326-26571 GCF_000699245.1 Pterocles gutturalis | reverse complement strand
TCTCACTCCTTTCCCCCATCTCATTTCTTTATTTTCTTAACCAATTCAGTCCCACAATTTTCATATTCAGGAAGACAAACACAAGTAGCTCTAAGAATGAGAATATTGTATAATTGCTTTGTATTTAAAATTATACCTGTAATTAATCTCTGTTTTTCAATAAACAACTTGGTTTTTTTAAAGGCTTACGCTTCAAAGGCTGCTTTTTGCTAAGATTGCACATATCTTGGCCTCTTTCTTTAACCGCACAACTATGGGTACATGAAAAACATATTTTATATCACACTGCATTGCGACTTGAAGATATAGGAATCCTTCACGGTAGTATTTGTACCATGTGTAGCTGATGCAGGATGAGATGCACTCTCATTTACTTGCTAGCATTAATTCTCAGTGCAGTGTTGCTCTTTGGGACTCATGTTGTGGTATCTGGGCTGAGACTGATGAAGGACGGGACAGGCTGGAAGCCTCTGTGTTCAACAGCTGATGTACAGAGTAAAAATAAAACAAACTATGTTAGGAAAATATTCACACTTTCAGATTACTGTCTTACTTATAAGGATTCACAATTTCTATCTTTGGCCATCAGATAATGTTGCACTTAGTCTTAAAAAAAAGTAGTGCATATTTCATGGAAGGAATAGTTTTTGTCTGTCTGTTTATATAGCACTCAGGAGGATAATCTTTAAAAGACTGTTTTAAAGGTCTTTCTCATAGTTTAGACAATAATCACAGAATCATAGAATTATTAAGGTTGGAAAAAGACCTCAAGGATCATCAAATCCAACGATCAACCCAACACCACCTAACTCACTAAACCATGCCCCTAAGCACCACATCTACATGTTTCTTGAACACCTCCAGGGATGGTGACTCCACCACTTCCCTGGGCAGCCTGTTCCAATGCCTGATCACTCTTTCAGGGAAGAAATTTTTTCTAATATCTAGCCTAAACCTCCCCTGGCACAACTTGAGGCCGTTTCCTCTTGTCCTATCACTTGTTAATTTACAGATAAGGGGATAATGAACAGAATAACTGGTTTAAATGACATTGCCTCCCTGTCTGACAAACAAATCAGTAAGGACCAGAAATCCACTTATATGGCCACATACCCCTTGCATAAGAATAAGATGTATATCACCCCTTCCCCAGATATTATGCAGTGTGTCAGGGACCAGGGCAGCCACCGAGGACAGTTCACAAGGATTCTTCCAGACCCTCACATTACTTTGAACCCTGATGTCTTCAGCCAGACCTAAGATTAGGAGCACCAAAAGGTGGCAGGTTGTTGTCACCCACTAGATATTCATTAGCTTTGAAATTATGATTCAGTCACTGAAACTTTAATTTTGAACAGAACGCTCTCAAACTTCAGAACACAAAACAAGGCTTGGGAAGAAAGAGGTGCCAGATTGTTCAAGCAGCAATCAATTTCAAACTGCAGACATTAAAAAAAAAAAAAAAAAAAACCTCTGATAAGCAGCTTAAAATTTGAACTGTTCATCTGCCAAGGAACAAACTGCAAACTTTAATAGTTATTATGTAGTCCGTACATGTTGTCAGGGGGGTAGGAAAAAATCAGCACAAATGTTTCTGTAATTGTGTCATACAAATTGGCATCGTTCACTGACCCTCAAACCTATATTTTCATCTCTCTGTTACAATTTGCTGCTCCGTAGTGTGTGTGCTACAGAAAGCTTGCTTAGTAACTGCCTGTTTTCTACAGTTTGTGTTTCCTTAAATGTATTTGCTTGGTACTGAGGCAGGCTGCATATGTGCCACTCAATTACTCAGCAACCAAACAACTGGCACCACACACAACCACTGGGCTAAAGGTGCAGAGCACGGAAATGTTGTTGATAGGGATGTTGTAGGATTGAGCAATAATCATGTTTGCACTTTACTGTCTTTTTATTCTTGTAGTAAGTGGCCTAGTCCTAAATAGCCTAGGACATGAACAGGCTTTTTAAGGCCCTTCTCCTCCCACTTGACTTGTTAAATGTAGAAGTTGTTTGTATGTCCGAATGTATATATGCACTTGGTATCAAACCTTGGTTCAGATAAGATTTTTTTTTTTTTGAACCAAGACAGTTTTCTGATTTATCTTTTCATCACATGTGATACATTAAGCATGTTCATATCTGGGTGATGATTCATATTCTGAGCATGCAGCACACCTGGGGGTGCACAACAAAGTGTAAAAGTTTGTGCCACTGATGAATGTGCTCCTCATCTGAATCATTTGCTTTACCTTTTACACCAGAGGGGTGAGATATTTTGAAAACAACTTGAATTAATAAAACTAACACTCATTTTTACAGTTCTGGGGCATTCTGTGAGGAGCAGAATTTAAAGAAGGAGAGTTTAAAATAATTTTCAGAGTAGAATTTTAAGAAGTATTTCCATTCTTATTTTCCCATTCTCATTATTACAGGGTAAATCATCATTTGACAACAATGTGAAATTTTACACTGCTAAAATATTAACTTTGAAGCCAAAATATATTTCTACCCTACTATATTGTGACACTTTCCAGCCACATAGCATACTCACAATACACTTTCATAATGTTCAGTGTTAATAGAAATGTTGAAATTTATAGGAAAAATAATACTGTTTGCACAATTTCTTTCTCTTACAGGTGCAGGAGACTGATGAACAATTTTAATGCAGTTCAGCTATGAGATTTTTGTCTGAATCAACTTTACATTTCCCTCCAGGACACAAATGCATGTATAAACTTGTAATTGATTGATTTCTTAACCTGAAGGCAGAGAAAATACTTCAGCTTTGGAGAGCAGTATAGAAAAAAAAAAAAACACAAAAAAACAGAGTATTACAACTTATGCAGTTTGTATCAAATCACAAGATTAAATTTTAACATATAAACACATCTATTTCTGACATGGACATTTTTATTACAAAATGATGGACTTACTTACCTTAGAAATTGATTTATACAACAGTATTCAAGAGCATTCTAAGCATAGTCCTTTTGTGCCTCCAGATGTTCTACAGATAATGCACATAAAATACTGTATTTTTTTGATCAGTCTCAAGTTAACTCTTTGTCTTAGATCAGTGAATTAATTCTACCTTGCAGCCTCGACACAGCTTAAAATTCAAAAGGATTAGCCTAATTTTACATTTATGATATTCCTCTTATTTGCTTTGATTTATAGAAAAGAATCTTTATTAAAGGAAAATCTGAACCTACTGAATTAATTAAGTCAGGTATTCAATCAGTCTGATTTCTCCATTGCAGTGACTGAAAATGTATTTTTTATAGTGTAGGTAATTAAAACCCAAATTCAACACTTCGCGGCTCAGACAGTCCTTGCTTAAATTGCAAGTGAGATTAAATAACTATTTCATTTTCAGCAAAGTAAAAATCTCTATTGTATGGTAACCCCCTTCTCTTGCAGAATCATTAGTGAATTTCTACCAAAAGTATCGACCTAAGGTGACACTGTGGGGAAAAGGAATCAAAACATAAAAGACATTTATACATCTATATATTATGTTGCAGAGATGCAAACGTGTTGTCTCCTCCTTTTAGGCCCATGCAATATGGATAGGGGGAGGTGTGGGGGGGATGTTGGGCAGAGCAGCTCTGCCCTCTGGGTTCCCAAAATAGCCAGTGGCACCCCGGTACGAATTCCCTGCAGAGTCACCTGTATGCGCTATGCAGTGATGTCCACATCCATGCACTAGTCACTTGCTTTCTAGTGTTCACGCCCAGTTGGATATACAGTGCAGCGTTTCATCACAAAAAAGCACAAGAAGTATCGAAGGATACACCTGTGCTAGTGCCTCCAATACGGACATCACCTTAGATACTTCTTGATCGTTTTGTCTATCTGTGTGTGTATGTCCATGGGCAGACAGCCTTAATAACACATGTGGTCCAGTTATGATCAGCTGTTGTCATCACTGCAACTTAAATCAACACAATATGCTTTAGCCATCCAGTGTGCACCTTTAGTTCATGGGCACTCTTAGTGCACTCTGAGGGAGCTTGAGAAATGAGATGGGGGAAAGGAGTGAGAGTCTTAAAAGTTTGCTTTAAATAAAAATGGGAATGCAGTCATAGAATCATAGAATCATAGAATCAGAATCATAGAATCATAGAATGGTTTGGGCTGGAAAGGACCTTAAAGATCATCAAGTTCCAACCCCCCTGCCACGGGCAGGGACACCCTCCACTAGACCAGGTTGCTCAAAGCCTCATCCAGCCTGGCCTT
>NW_010103497.1:12811-22034 GCF_000699245.1 Pterocles gutturalis | reverse complement strand
TCTGACCAATTTCGTGGCTCTCCTCTGGACTCTCTCCAATAGGTCCAGGTCTTTTTTATGTTGGGGGCCCCACATCTGAACACAGTACTCCAGGTGGGGTCTCACAGGAACAAAGTAGAGGGGGAGAATCACCTCCTTTGCATTATATCATTCCTTTAATACAATCTATATGTCATACAATCCAGTATTACTTCCCTGTGTGAATGGAAACACAAGTCAAGCCCAAATGCTACAGTGCAGTTTTTAATCTCTTCTTTCACAGCAAATGCATTAAACTCAAAGCACAGATGCTGAGAAGAAAATAATTTATTTCCCAGGGTTTTGCTAACATATTTTTTGTAAGAAGACATTTACAGCTGAACACACACCATTTCAGAACATGAGATTGCATCAGTCTTGTCAACAGAGGATCAAGAATATGAATCACATGGCCAGTAGATTGGAATTTGTGTTAAATGTATCAATAAGTATTGTGTACACATGACAACAGTGCTTGCCAGAAAGTTTGTATTCTCTATGATGAAGTACAATTTTTCCCATCATTAAGCCAAAAGCTGTAGCCACTCAGCATGAAATCATTTGAGGCCAGACATCTAGTAACACATTTAGATAAAAGGGCAAACATTTCCAATATAGTGCGATAGCCAGCAGGTAATTTATTCCTAGCATCTCTTAAAAGGTGGCAATATAGATAACTGAACCCAAGAATAAGCCAAGGAATACAAGACCAGCATCTTAAAGCAACAATTTTAGTTTAATATATACACAACTAAATGTATAAACATGAAACAATTTTTTAATGTTTTGTGCCAAAATTAAACTTTGGGTAGCTTCATGGAATTCAATGCACAGAACAATAATCTTGGAACCAAAGCTAAATAAAATAGCAACATCAGAGGCAGAAGTTGTATTTGTGATTGAAATTGTGCCTTTTGTATTATTTCAGCTTCAGGACTGGTCTATGTATGTTGCACAGTGCCAAGTTTATGGGGTTTTTAAAAAACTTACTGTAGGTAATATGTCACCATTTCATGGTGTTGATGGTGATAATTACAATGATTACAATAACATCAAGTCCTTCTTGTATCTGTTTTTGATATCTGTTACTGCATCAATTCTCTTGAAAAGTGGTTACTGAGATACAAGCTGATGTCTGTCTCTAGTTGTACCCAACTCCCCAGCCATAATTTTCACAGATCTTCAAGGTCAAATGTTTTTGTTTGGCATTTTTTCAAACTTCTTTCCCAGATAGTATTGAAATGTTTCCTTCACAAGGTCCTACTGATTCCTGTGTTGTTACCTCAGAATTCAGGAGATTTGTTGCTAAAATTTGGTATTATATACAATTTTAACTATTTTTGGTAAGTACACTGAAATGGATGCAAGAAACTCAAATCTGCAATTCTGAAGGTCTTTCAGAGTGTCAGTCACGATATAAAAAGCATCTGATGAATGCAATAGCACCTGAGTATTTTTGGACTGTATCTCTAGGGCAACATTTGGATGGAAATTTAAGAAGCCTTTGGTTAGAGTTTCATTACCTCCAAAGTTCATTATGGAGCTGGATGATAGAATAGGTTAAATTAGTTGCTATGACCTATTGGTGGAAAGCATATGCTTTGGTCTGCTGTGTTGGCAAGAAAAGGAAGCATATGGCCTACTTAGCTTCACTCAAAGCCTATTCTTTCCTTCGTTCCCAAAAAAATGAAGCGCAAAGTAATGGAAATTTTAGCAGGCTTGTAAAGATGCCCAGAATTTGCCTTCTTAACGAGAAGAGATCTTGCCTCAGAAAGACCTCAAGTGGTAATAGCAGGAGCATCATATAAGCCCAAGAAAAAGACACAGCTTCCATCCTTTGTTTCAGAAAGGTAAAGTGAAGACAACCTGGGGTACCTCTGCAAGAGATTAGGACAGGTAGAATTTGGGAGCTGCATTGCTGATCGTGAAGCTCTACCTGGGACCATGAGAGCACAGAGGGTCCTGGGGTTGGCACACATAGGACTGAAGAGGTGGGTTTTGGGCTTGTAGTTGGAGTTTTGATGTGGTAGCATAAGTTACATCAGGTTTCATTTCTGATTTTCTAACAGTGTGATTTCCTTTCAATTCAAATCTATATGGATCAGCTAATACAGTAGTAAATAAATTATTTGTGACTGCCTTACTGTAAGTAATACAATTCCCATTTGAACTGTTTTCCTTCACAGTCCTATTTCCCTGCATGTATGAATCACGTAGTTGACAATCATGGATGTTTTCTGTAGGTACCCAGGGCATCCAGGGCTAAATCCCTGCCTTATGAAGACAGAAAATGGCTTGTTTCTGGGCTTGGGGTTTTTTTTGCCTTTTTTTTTTTCTCTGAGGAATCCAACCCAAACTGGATTTGACTGAAAGAACTGAGTAGCTGGATCATCTTGCTTTGCTTTTGTCTGCTCATGATTCTCTTTGGCCAAGAATAGTTAACATTCACAAGCTCTTGAGGATACTTTTGTCCTGGCCATGTGTTTGGGAACTAGACAATAGTGCCATGTCTGCATACCATGTCTACTCACATAACAAACTCTGACAGTTCCAACTTGGGTCTCCACATCACACTGCCAGTCATGCCCCAACAACGCAGATACAGGAGCATTTTAACTGACCTGATAACCAGTTACCATTGTCAGAACTAAGTGATCAAAATGAAATTGGCAGGACATTAGTTTGTCACCATCTAAAATTTCTCAGCATCATGTCACTGAAAGATTAAAGAGATTCTCTCCCAATACCTCTGACCTCAGTATTCACCATTTACAAGTATCTGAACCTGGACTGGCTATGAAAATACTGTAGAATATAGAATATTTGAATATATTTTGAATTATCAAAATATACTGTAAAGAATGCAAAACACATGTTGGAATTTTCCTTTAGTTCTACTAGGGTTTGGTTTTTTTCCCTATAATAAATCTATACAAAAATGATTGATTACATTGTCTTTGATTATTCTTATCTGTACTGCAAAATATAAACCAACAATTTTTAAGAAATAATGTAATTCCTTTTACTGAATTGTGCCTTTCCCAAGTGGTAACAAAACCCTGGAAAGTCAAAAAAGCAAAATAAAACAAAAACAGATAACCAGTAACTAATTGCAGTGTCAGTATCAACAACGTAGCCATTCACTTCAAGACTGTGAACTTGTACACCACATATTTTTTTGGTCAGAAATTATTTGTGTGAGAAAACAGAATCTAAGCATTGATGAGGAAGGCTTTCTTCTGATAATTGGATTTTTTCATTTGCACATGCTTCCACAGTGCCTCCAGGGATTTGTGTGTTTGAGTTTCTGATTCTCCAATAAGGATTAAACGCCTTGGCCAGACTACAGTGATGCCTCACAGTCATCCCTCTTAATGAGACGCTATAATGCCTATTAGAAATCTAAGTGACAGTGATTCGGGATATAGTCCAGCTGAAGAATCAAAATATAAAGGAAAACAAGGGCACAAGATGTTCAAACTACAACTCCCAAGAAAACTTATGGCCAAATCTACAAAGAGAAAAATTTCTTAATATTTTAAAATATCTTCTTCTTCAAGAAGTAAACAAGTCCTGTAAAGCACAGCTTATTAGGAAAAAAAAAAAGTTATCAAAATGAATTTTCCATCATTTGAAAATGAGTTTTGACAGAAAACTGTGGACCAGAAGAAACTCCCCATTGAGTGTGTTTGTCAGGAGTCAGTGCTGCCCATGGGGCAGGTGGGGCAGGCCATGCAAGATAATGACATACATTTGGAAAATGCAGACCAATCCACTTTCCTAGGAAAAAAGGCAGGAATACCTGTGTTCAAATATCTCTTGATGGACTGAAACTAAGTGTCCATAGCCTGTAGTTTGACACTGTAGCACGGTAGCCTTTATTTTTCTTCTTAACAGCAGGACTGATCCAAGAGGAAATAAAATTTAAAAATCAGAAAGAAAGCACTTGAGAGACAAAAATATCGTTGTTTTGAACATTTCAGACAGTGAGCATTCATTACTGAACTTCAGAAGTTCTGGCATTTCATTACATTACATGATCAAAATATCTGAAATATGGACAGCTAATATTGCTCTCAGACTTTTATAGAACACATTAAGCTACTGTTATTTGAGAAATCAAGCTCTACCAAATTATTTATAGAGACAGTAACAAATATATGAGCAATGCAGAAATTTAAGTAGTTGAAGTTCTAGCTTTTAGATATCAGAGGCCAGATCAGTTGGTGTAAAATGTCACGGCTCCACTGCGGTCTCTGAGCAGTACCGTGATTTAGGTCAGTTCTGGATCTGGATGACTATTTGCATGCAATCTGAACGTCTATTTTCCTTGCAAATGTATACCATTAGAGGTTTTCAGTGTGTTTTGCTGCAAATCCAGTAGTACAATGACACAGGTAATTTGTTAAGTATTTCTATTTACAGTTCCTTTCAACACTGCATATTTTACTATGTAACTCGCTGCAACCAAAGGAAGTAGAAAAACAAAAACCATCCACCATTAACCATTGGATTAAGTCATAAGGGAGAGCCTAACCAAGAGCTAATTTGAGTGAAGATCTTAGAAAGTCAGTGGCCGAATACAACATATAACCTATCAATAGTGTGGATTGTATTTTGGATATTCATACCCCAGACAAGGACACTGTCATTTGAGTTACAGAATGGTTCTAAAAAAAGTATCAATTGCAATTATAATAAGAGACTTCGTACAGACCTTTCCCATTCCTGCCTGGCTCTGTTACTATCTTCATCCACCTTCTTCCTCCTCCTACTTTCTGGAGACCTGTTCTTCTTGCCGGCTGGACTGGGACTGTAGCTTTTCCCATCATAAAGAACAGCAATATTGTTTCATACCCCTATCTGGTGTAACTATATAGAAATAAGAATACTCAGTCATATGAGCACACATTAACCTGAAGCGTAACTATTCATCGTACAGCAGCACTTCGCACAATTCAATCAGTATTTAGTTTAAATCAGTATTTCTTTGAGTACAATTTAAAGACTACTAAAAAAACCCCACTTTTATAGCTTTTCCATTTAAATTTGAGATTGCTAGCACTCATAAAAATGAAATGTGAATAGCACAGATGAAACATAGTATAATGTAGGCAGATGATATGCAAGTATTGCCAAGAATCTCTGTGAATGCAGCTCTATTAACACCTGAAAGAGCCTTGCTAATATTCCTGCCATACTCCTCTGATTAGATTTCAGACACTGAAAGGGGAATAAATAGCTACCTGCATAAAACACCCACAAACTAGCAAGCAAATGGCATTTTGAGACAAAGATATGCAGATTTATTTTTACCATGGAGGGGAATGAATTTAATTTGAACCTGAAGAGGTTCTAAGCACACTCTGTCAATAAATTACACGCCAGAACAAATTAATACCAAATTAAAATGTACATTCCTCACGTCCATTTTTCTTTAAAGTACATATAAACGTATGTGTGTATGTGTGAAGAGTTTCAGTTAACTGCTTGCACATCAGGGAATGCATGGACAATCAAATCCCATGGTGTGAAGCCACAAACCTGGACTGCTGCTGACCTCCTGCAATCCACAATGGCATTCGAAACTGAAGTGGGTGTACAGTGTCACAAGGACACTGAATTCTCTTTTTGAAAAATGATATTAAGCTGGTAGGTATTTAATAAAAGTATATAAGAAATCAATTTAAAACAAACATTAGTAATAGTTGGCAATGGATTTTTCTGACTTTCTACTACCTTCTGAAGATTTGTCAAACTGTCTCCCAATCACACCAGAATGATGTGATTCATGGTTCAATTTGAACACACATTCAAGTCTAATTATGCCAGATTCCTTTCCAATTATGTTTCAATTTGTTGGACCAGTTAGTTGCAACATTTTACAACTTAGAAATTCAGAATCACAGAAAAGAAAGTACTTTAGGACACAAAATATCTAAGATACTTTTATGTATTTTTGTCAGTCTTTACAAGAATTTATTCTGGTAACACAGTGGTGATGGAAGTACTGAGTCAAGCTTGCACAACACAGAAACTTCCTGTATATGCTAAAGGACTGCAGAGAAATACATTTATACAACAACCGAGGATTTTCCAGCTTCCTTACCCACAAAACAAGGGACAGTGTAAAATATTGATATGTCTTGGAAACATAGCAAATATAACAAAACAACAAAAAGCATTCAACATTTATGCAGAAGTACTGTTTTCCTCGGGGTCTCTGTCTACGAAATGAATGCTGCCTGTGATCACTGATTCCTCTTGAGCCGAGGTGTTCTCCAGCTGCTTATTTGTGCAATATGGAATGTGGCCACAGAAATACATGTAAATCCATGGATTGGTACAACTATTTAAATTGCCAAGGAGCATGATAATGGTGAATGCCGGACCTAGAATGAAATAAAGGAATAACAGAGTAAATAAAGCACTTGTACAAATAATTAACATTTTCACAGCCTGCTGCTTTCTGGTATACCTGCTCATATATTAAAGTTAATCTAACAGTAGGAAGCTCCCATTTATTCCATGCAATTTGTAACTGTTGAAGGTATGAAGCACACTGTACCATATGCATTTCAGAGTTAAACAGTTCTATATAGCTCTTTTTTTACGTAGTTGCATTAAATGTAAAAGCAATTGCTAACCTGCTATACAGCTATGGACAAATACAGATATAGATACAGATATAAATATATGTACAGTGAGACTCAGACTCACCCTGACAGAAAGAATTCTTAAAACACAGATCAGAAGATTTTTTTTTTCTCCTTTGGTTTATATCTCTGTATTTAGAATAGGTGAACTTTTTTAAAGTCACATGCAGAGTCTGCCTTTCACAAAGAGCCAACAGCATACGTTTGACAAGATTAACCTGGTTTATAACATGGTGTTCTTTGATATCTCTCTCAGGCTTGCTTTTTTTTTTTTTTTTTTCTCTATAAACAGCTGCTTCACAACTTTTAATTGTTTCATAGTGTATTACAGAGATTTCATCAGTATGATTTCAGTATTCCATAAAAAATCAGATGTCTTATAACATCACTGTTCCATCCAGTAAATAAGAAATCTTTATTTTATTATTTTCCTTTTCATCTCAAGAACCCAAAATACTGGTGCTATTGTCTCTAATACCTCTAAAAGTCTGAACCCTTGCCAGAGCATATGATACTTTTCCCTGTGTTGTTTTTTTAATCTTTAAATCACTAATCCCTCAAAATATACACACATAAAATACACACTTATATGATGTTTTGATCCCAGAGCACATGAAGTTCTCTGTGCCTAATTAAATATAGCAGATAATCAATCCAGGATTTTCTTTTTAATCATACTCAAATGACCACATGCAACTTTTACACAAAAGCAAAGTGCAAATACAGAGCCATATAGCAATGTGCTAGCCTGCTATGAAGTTATGAATGAGTATAGAAAGTATCTTACCTTCAGTCACGATGCTGGGGAACCACACAGACCACAGCTGTGCAATGAAGAAAGGTGACCAACAGAGAACATACGCAACAACTGTCACCACTGTCATTTTTACAGTCTTGATCATAGCCTTTGAAATACAGTTCACACTGCTTGCTCGGGATGGCAGGACTTGCTTCTGATTTGTTACTTCATATTCATTCTGTTTTTTCACATATAAATTTTTTTTTATTATTTTGCAAATCTTAACCTGGCATGTGATAAGGATGGCTGAAGGAATGAAGAATATAACTACAAAAATCCAAGTCACATATGCCCTCGGACCCCATGGCTGAATAAATTCACCCCAACATTCAAAGACACCTGGAGATATTTCAGTCTTAGAAAAGATAAATACCTGTGGTAGGCTAAGAATCAGTGATAAAGACCAGCTGGTGCAAATGGGGATGTTCCAGAGAGCTCTCTTCTTTTGGAAAGTGACCATAGGGTAGCAAACCGCTTGATATCTGTCCACTGTCATGACCACTATCATATAGGTAGAGGCAAACATGCCCAACAATTGTAGATACTTGATAGTTCTGCACAAGAAATCTGGCCCTATGAACACGTCTGTAATATCCCATATGAGCTGAGGCAGCACTTGAAAAAAGGCTACCACTAAGTCAGCGATGCTGAGGTGAAGCATGAATACATACATCCTAGAGAGCTTCTTTCTTCTTCGCCACAGTACCAGTATGAGAATAAAATTGCCCACAGATGCAGTCAGAAATATGACCCCCAGTACAGCAATCTCTACTTGAGCTAATTGCTCATCTCTTTCTGGTCTTCCAACAGGATCTGACTGATTTGTCAAACTCAGGAATCTGTGAGGTGAAGGACTCTCAGTCTGATGTGTGTTATCCTGCATAGGAAATGAAAAATTCTTCATAGTGCACAGAAGCTACTTACAGTAGCTGCTACTTGCGACTCAGGTTGACAGCTGTGAAGTACTGGCTAGCAAACAAACCAGCCTGGGTTCAGGTTTCGGTATATCTTCAAGCAAATCTCCTCCTGCTTGTGCAAACTAAAGCAGTGGGACTTGGATCTTGATAAAATTCTGTCTCTTGCTGGAGTGCAAAAAGGCTTTATATAGGCTCCCAGCAGAGCCTTATGTAACTGCAGAGCCCTCGGGTAGGCTGCAGGGATCGCAGCCAATGGCAGACTGAGCCACACAATTGGGGGAAATATATAAATAAAAGGCAAACTTCAGAGGCTCAACGTAATTCAATTACTCACTTCAGTCAAAGCCTGTACTTGTAAATAGCTGCGGCCAAAATCATACTCAAATGATCTTACTCGGGAGAGTTCTTGCAAATGTTTTTTTACGCAAACCAGAAGTGCATGCTTCAGCTGAAGCAAGAGGAATGTTTATACGTAGCTGGAAAGTTGGGGCCCTGAGCTCAGGCACATTGTAACTCTGCAATTCTCTAGGCTCCTGGGGCACAGCCACATCCCAGATGCAGCAGAGACAAAGAAATGCATTTTTCCATAGCATTTTTTTTTTCCCTTCTCTTTTTTGGAGTCACCTGATTCTGAAAAAAGAACTTTTTGGGATGCCCTTGTTTTCAAAAAAAAAAAAAAAAAAAAAAAAAAAAGAAACAAAAATATTTCAGCTGTCCTAAAAACAATATTCTTACTACAAGACAGGGTCAAGACTTACAGTTTTTTTTGAAGCAAAATGAAAAATAACACATATGAAATAAATTACTTTTGACAGGACTGTGAGTCTACTGAG
>NW_010103497.1:0-12693 GCF_000699245.1 Pterocles gutturalis | reverse complement strand
GTTTTTTTATTCCCGCCTTGTTTTTTGTAATCCTTTTTTTTTTTTTTTTTTTTTTTTTTTTTTTTTTGTGAAGCAAGTTGTATCATGATCATAAGAATTGCATTGTTCTTCGATTTTCCAGTATGACTTTTGCATATTGCTTGGGGAAGATAAGAAGAGCAATTTTGATTTATTTTTTCTCCCTCAGTCTGTCCTCTTAGTCACAAAAGATGGATTTAATAAAATGAGTTAATTTAATATGAAAGATAACACATTTTTATGCAATCTTGTTTGAAACTAGAGCACTCATCCTTTTGGCTACAGTCTGGAGATGGCTAATTTTAAGTCTTTCTGAAGAGAAAACTGATAATGTTAAAAGCAGTCCATGCTGCACGTATAGTACATAATACTGCACCTACACTGATTAATTGCTGTGGTCACGACTATGCTATAGAACCAGATGAGGAATCTCACAAACAGACTACCATCTCTTTGGCACTAAATGTTTTAATGTATCAACAGACAGGGGAAGGGCAAAATTCATAAACAGGATGCTAAGAGAGACTACAATGGTTTATAAAAACAGCGTGATCTTTTTTCTCTCTTTCCCCCTTTCATCCTACCATGAAACTGATGTTAATATCTCAAGCAAGGGCAAGACTATGAGAACAGACAACAAACAAGCCAAACAACCTCAGGAAACATTGCCACCAACAGCAGCCATAAGTATGCATAATCCAGATTTGGCTGAACACTGATGCAGCTGCCTGAATCTGCAACAGCTTTTCTCTGTGACGGTGTTGCAAAGAGTATGAATCATAACAACTTAATCTAACATACCTGATCATTTTTTTCCTAAATTGAAGCCTATTTGTAGGAAACTTGGATTCCTGACATTGTTTTCTTTTAGTTTTCCCCCAGTTTGGTATCTATCGTGGGAAACAGCATGGCAAGACTGTAAGGGAACAAATGGTTTTCCCTTTACCCTCACCCTCCTGTTACTCAGTAACTTCCAGAAGAATAACTGAATTGGCCACAGACCAGAAATCCCTGGCAATTCTGCTGATGGAAAACACTGTGCTGCAGAGCAGGCTGGCTGATCTCCAGTTCTGCCTTCAGATGGAGACAAAATTTCAGGCATGTGCTCCAAAATCACTTACTCTGACCATCCTCACCCCATGAGTTAACAAAACGCCAGCTGGGATCTTTGTTCTTCTAGCAGGATACTGGGTAGCCATCTACATCTAGGCAGAGCTAGGACTAAGTGGGTTGAAACAGAACATGCTGAATAGAACTCTAAGCCCACGGTCAGACATAGAAGACAAATTTACATTACATGATCTGAAAGATGATCAAGGCATTATATGTAAAAAGACCAGAGTATGCAACACAAGTCACTTCTGGGATACTGGGACTGGAAGACTAACCAGAATATGGTACCAGAAGCATGTATGTGTATGTTTTTCAGAATGCATAATGTATGGGTAGACATACGTTTCAGGCAAGTGTGTTTTATCACCTACACCTAGAATAGTTCAACAAGATCCCCAACAACAGGCAACTCTTCCGAGGTATGCACACATACACAGCGCACACTGTCTGGGCAGCAGACAGGCTACAATAGGTGTCAGACCCAGGATGTGGACATAAGCTAAAGGGCACGTACACTGTGTGAGAAGTAGCCTTTGCCATGTTCATATAAAGGGAGGCAGCCCTCCTCATACAAGTTGTCCGAGTGATGTAAGACACTGCTCCATCTTGCATATAATCAGTACAATATACGTTAACGGTTTTGCAACTTTATAATTGTGCCCTTCCCATATTTTTTATCCACGCTAGCAGACATTCAGGATAATGTTATATTGAAATTGAATGCACTCACTGAGAAAAGAAAAACAGGATAACAGATGAAAATGCTTAAGTAGTCTTAGCTGTTCTTTTACTTTTAGTGTCCTCCTGTTGCCCAGCTTTGCTTCATTCCAAACCATATCTGTCCAAGTTAAATTATTTTATTAGAATATTTACTTTCAGTAGTGTGGGAAGGCACATTTTAATTAACTTCTGATGAATTTCTGAGCGTGGACTCTCAGCTCATGTTTGCTGGCTAACTAGTTGGGAGGGATTCAACTCACGGATTAAGATTTAAATTTAGGTGTCTGCTTACAATTACAGAATCACACAGCTACTCAAAGCAGAGACAACACTGAATTCAGGCCAGTTTACTTAGCGTTTGTCCAGTCACGTCTTTAAAACCTCCAAAAGTAGACACCACAACCTCCCTGGGTAACCAGTTGCAAACGCTTCTTTATTTTCAATTGTGGAAAAGCTTCCTTACGTGCCACCATACCCTTCCCTGATTCTGACCACCATCTCTCGTTCTTCTGTGACCTCAGTAAGAGCCTGGCTGAGAGCTCTGGCCAGTTTCCCCACAGGGACTGGGAGTCACTGTTAGGCCCCATGAAGCCGTCTCTCCTCCGGGCTGAACAAGCTGTACTGGGAACCTTGTGGAAGACATTGTATTTGAGGAGTTAGTGAACTTGAACAGGACATGCCTGCTCTACTGGGCCTTGTACTTAAAGCCTGTGCTGTGTGCTGGTGAATGGCATGACAGAGATAATGTCCCAGGCCGTCAGGAGAGATATATGGTTGTTTGCTACACAAAACAATGGAGCAGCTGAGGGAACTGGAGAAAAGGAGGCTGAGGGGAGACCTTATCTCTCTCTACAACTACCTGAAAGGAGGTTGTAGCAAGGTGGGGGTCCGTCACTTCTCCCAAGTAACAAGTGATAGGATGAGAGGAAATGGCTTCAAATTGTGCCAGAGGACGTTTAGAGTGGATATTCTGAAAAATTTATTCACCAAAGGAGTTGCCAAGTATTGGAACAGGCTGCCCTGAGACGTGGTGGAGTCACAATCCCTGGAAGTATTTAAAAGAACTCTATTTAAAAGACATGGCACTTAGGGACACAGTTTAGTTGTGGACTTGGGAGTGCTAGGTTAACAGTTGGACTTGATGAGTTTAAAGGTATTTTCCAACCTAAACAATTCTATGATTCTATGAAAATAAAAGGCTCCATGGTGTGGGAGGGAGGAGGAACCCCTCACAGACAGCATCTGTGCACCATGCCAGGGGAAGATCCATCTGGTGTCTGTCTAATGCTGTGCAGAAGTGGGGTTCCCAGCGTCGGAAGGGACCTATGATTTCCTCACTATGTATATTCCTGGTTTTATCCTATCTTACAAAAACAGTTATTTCACCACACCCCTTACTATTGCACCCCCCTGGGGCAGAGCACAAGCCCAGCTCACTCACCCTCCCCCAACAGGTTATGCTTTCCAGCCCTCCGACCACCTTCATGGCCCTATGCTGAGCCCACCCAAGGTCATCAACACCTTTCCTGCACACGGGCTCCACGGTTGGAGGCAGTGTTACAGACCTGGTATAACAAATACTGAGCAGGGGGGAATAACCACTTTCCTCTTCCTACAGATTACGTGTGAGCTGTGTGTCCCAAATTCCACCATATCCAAAGGAAATCAAGGCTTCAGTTCAGTGCCTAACTGTAGGTACTGAGCACTGTTTGAGTTGCCCTAAGGTATACTGAGATGGTCGGCCCAAGACTCATTTAGCATAGGTTTTACCCTATCATTGTGTTAGGATTGTGGAATAATTGAACTTTCTAAAATCTTTCAAAGGAGTTTACTCAGTGTATTATTTTCTAAATATATCTTGGAAGATGAGATATTGCCTAGTTTGTTGTTATTGTTTTGATTTGTAAAATTCCAACATCATCCAAATAATAATTTCTACATCTTTCCTCTGGTATTTGATACTTTAAATCTGCAGGACTGACAAGTAATCCATCAGAATTTACTGAAGCTATACATGATGTAAATCGTGTAAGCATTTTTTCTGTACCTGTAGATGGTTAATCATGTCAAGTCACTTTGTTGTCCAAGGAGATACTTTCAAAGCTAGGATTTAGGCAAATCTCAGCCACAATTTTTCCTGTGGCAACAATACTGACTATAGTAGCCTGAGTACCTTAATCACAGAATAACAGAAATATTGGTTGGAAGGAACAGCTTGAGGTCTTCCTCCAAGCATAACTGCCTATTGAAGTGGGACTGTCACCATCACTAGATAAAGTCAGACACAGCTTTGTCCAGCTAGGTCTCGAAATCCTTCAAGTAAGGAAATACCACCTCTCTGGGCAGCCTGTTCCAGTGCTCTTTGTGAAGAATTACTTCCTGATGCTCCTTCAGAACTTCCCACAGTGGCCACTGTCCTCTATCAGATCACCTGCCACCACTAAGAAGAATTTGGTTCCCTTAACTCCTAGGTGCCCTTAAAGTACTTATAGGCTGGTATTAGATTACTCCTTAACCAAATCTTTGCCAGACCAAACAATCTTTGTCTTCCAAGAACTGCATGAACTAGAGTGCACTGCAGATACTTTTTGCCAAGCCAGGCAAGGAATATATGCTGGAGCAGAAATACACACATTTTAGCGTTAAAACCATGACAGATATTATTTATTAAATACAACTTGTGAAGATGATAAGTTTCACTCTTTTACTTTGGAATACATAAAAATGTTCTAAAAAGTTCCTATTTAAGAAAATATAAAGTGGGAAATATTGCTGTCTGCTTTTGATTTACGAAACCCAGGTCTGCCTCTTTTCTCTGTGAGATTCTGTAGATCTGAAGAGCCAATAGATTATTACTACTGCACTTGTCAAGTCATAAAAACAATTAACTAAGAAAAGCAAATTTTCACATGGTTGGCTACATCTCTAGAGGATTCTAGAGAAATAAAAAATTATTTCCTTAGTGCTGATGTGATTCTGTTTCTTTTAAAACATTAAAACGTAAAAACCAGCTACCTTAGACCCTATAGCGTGGTAAGGATTAGAATGTGCAGTAAAAGATTCAGGTGTCAATAAGATTATAGAAACATTCACTTTTTAATAATTTTTATATAAAACATTTACTTAGTGTATATTCTAGGGCAGACAAAAAGAATTAACATAGTATTGCATTGAAATCGCCCTAGTGATAAAGAATACATTCTATGAGATGTATTAAGCAATGTAAATACATACCAGTAGCATGAAACGTAACTAGAACTCCTTTTGGAAGTAATACAATGGCTAGCAAATGGATTCTTTCATAGAGGAAATTAGTGAAAGCTACACGAGTACTGTACAAGGATTTATCCTGTAGCATGGATGCATTTAGAGCAAGGTAGATACATCTTTTTCAGTATCAAACTATTGTCTATTTCCAGATATGGTGGATAAACTACTTCCCTATAAGTCATCTTTAACAGAATAAAATAATGTACCCCTTCCTTTCTGCTGCAGTACTGGTACAGCCTCCTACAGTTCTAGTTTCTTAAAAAAAAATCCCACCATGAATTCAATAGTTATATTAACATACATGTTTCTTTGGGCCAGGATTAACGGTTCACTCCAACTCTGTATAGTTAAAAAAGATATTAGAGAGGGTCTACAGGACTAAAGCAGCCTGAAATGCAAAAGCTAAAACCAGTGGGCCAACAAAAGATAGAGAAAAACATATAGAAAACAGTATTCCAAACAGCATATATACAATCATGCAATGTAGGCACCTACTTATGCTGTTTTCATGACACAAGAAGACATAAAATAATTAATAGTATCAGTAACTCCATTCCTCAGAAAGAGTTAAGCTTTTATTTGGACAAAACCACTTTTGGGCAGGAAGGAGAACTCTTAGGGAAGCCAACAGACCATTAGAAATTGTCAGGACAACCCAAAATCTTCTCCATTTCTAGTCCAGACGTATTACAAACTACCCTTAACTTTTCAAATTAACATTATAATGAACACAGGACAATGTTCTGTGCTGCTAACCTTGTTTATATACCACAACTGGAATTTAAACCCTTCAAAGTGGATCTAGCTCTTCGTTGTACACATGTTTTATGTACGTGTATACGTGTGCAAAAACTGCTAATGAACACAGGACAATGTTCTGTGCTGCTAACCTTGTTTATATACCACAACTGGAATTTAAACCCTTCAAAGTGGATCTAGCTCTTCGTTGTACACGTTTTATGTACGTGTATAAGTGTGCAAACACTGCTCCCTTGCACACACACAATCTGGATGCCTTCCACCTTCCATGAAACTATGTTCACTTCCCAGATGAGCATATGACTGCGTATTTGAAGGAATGAGATGTTACTTTAATAAGATTAAAAGCTACATAATAACAAATCCAGCTTTATAGCCTTAAAACGCAGGACTGCAACACATCAAACTACTAGAATCATTGTTAGGCAATATTTTGGAACACAACTCTTCTAAATTAAGTGCATCCTTCAGTAGGAATTAGCTACAGACATTAAAGCCAAGAGAAAAAAACAATGGGTATGGGCCCCCTGTGACTTGTAACTAGGCACGTCCCAGGTACTCACCGTAAAACAGTACCACTAACTACGTACATTACTACAAGTCTCTTTTTAATCCCTAAGAAGATTAAGCTGAAAGAATAACATTTTAACCTGGTTCAGTAAAAGCTTTATTATTCACCAGTGCTGACCTTATTCTTTGGGCATGTTTCTGATTTCACAGATGTTACTGACAGCAGTGAGTGAGAGTCCTGCTCAGCCCAAAGCCTGGAACTGGTTTGCTTAATTCATGTACTTGAATTATGGTGGTAGAATTATCTTCCACAGTTTGTAAATCATTCTCTAAATAACACCTTTTTCCCACTGCTGCTGTAAAATTTTGTGCAACTTTAATAAATAGTGTTTACCTGTATAATACTGGGTTTTACTGGTACTTCTACAACTTTCACCAGGCTACTTCAAGTTGAGATAGAAATAAATCATTACAAATTTCTGCCAAAAAGTATCTTTTTCATTTGCAGCATTCCAGACAGTCTGGATTCTCTATTAGGACAGTAAATGGCCTGCCAGCTCACCTGCCACCAGAGCCGTGGAAAACAACTGACATAAGGAGCCTCACTGAGGCTGGTCAGAGCAAAGAAAAATGGAGAAATAATGTGTAACTTCATAAGAAGGAACTATGATGGACTGGTTTTGAAGAAGAATGACAAAGTACTTTTTCCACAGATGCAAAGTTATAAGCAGAGTTTTTTAATAAAGGGAAAAATGCTAAGATGGAACCTAGTATAATACCTCAAGGTTTGCTGCAAAGGTCAGACATATTTCAATGTTTTAATTAAAAGACAAAGTAAATAGCAATGACTCAGTTTCTCCAACAATACCGAATAAGCAATTGCAAACAATGTGGCCAAGGAATTAATTCCACTGGACCTAGAAACAGCGTGCGTTGTGACCTCATTCCATTCAAGCCAAGAACTTTGTCAGGCACTTGCACAATCATACACTCAACCAGATGCTGCAGTAACAAAATTCACATTTATCACTTCCTGAGTGCTAAAAGATAACAGAATGACTATTATAGTAAACACAGGAGGCTGAACAGGAATTGTAATATGACCTCTAGCATGAGTCTGAATTTGAAATTCTAAGTAATCAACTGTATTATTCATAAGTACTAGATAATGTTTTTATCAGCATACCCTTGGTTTTAACAACTAGATTTCTAGAACGCACACAATGGAACGCTCTTATGGTTCTAGTATTGTACATACTCATCATGGTTTAATAGCAGTGAAGTCTGTCCATAAACGGACTACACATCTATACATAATAGGAAACGCAAAGCAGGTTTTTGTATAGCAATCCCAGACTGTCTCGTTAACTAACAGCACCTTGTGCATGCACAGACATCAAGTGCCTCATCCACAGTGCAGAAAGCAGCCCAAACCCTGCAAGCAGTCATATCAGTGTGGTGCTGCAGCTCAATGAACTCCCATTTCAATGTGTGATTCAGTGTGAATGTACCCTTGAGGATTCTAACTCTCCTGCTACACTTCTTTTGGAAGATCTGGGAGAGGAATGAGGTAACCATCCAAAATATTCACTGCCTGCTAGCTGAACTGATTACATAATATTTAGAACAACAATTTCTATGAAAATAAGCTGCCTCCTTAGCAAACATGTTGCTTCCATATTGTTTTCTGAGATTCAATGACAGTAATGAACAAAGCAGACTCATTACTTCAGGTAACTGATGTAAGACACAGATACTAAGCAGTTGCAATGGAAGTCTTATATCGCCTGCTTTTTGGATTTACAGAAGGCAACTAAACAACCACGTGACTACCAAGTAAGGACAGTTTTCTCTGAAAGTTTCTTTTCTATTTGAGTTGTTTAAGCCTTTTTAAGGCTTAGAGAATTTTTAGTTCTTCTTTGACAACAGCAAAATATTAAAGGGAAGTCACCGAGATAAAAAAGCAATAAAAAAAAGTAGAAATGTTCCACTTGATTATTTACAGTATTCGTGCCAAAAACTGCAGCCAAATGAAAGGCTGCAGGAAGTCATAAGCATGATATTTTGTGTCTGTGTCCAGCAGTCATCATTCTTATTATTTTGAGAACTTTCAGTGAATGTTCATTCAAGTAGCAAATTAATTTTTCAATAGTCTCTGAAAACAAGGAAATGTTTTCCCATTTTTGTCTGCCATCTAGTGTTAAGAGGCAGAACACCTGTGTTCTGCATTTACAAAGCTTAAAATACTTGGGAGCACTACACGGCTTTTGCCTATGCCAATCTATGGTGATGAAAATAGAAAACAGCATTTTCCCTAAGGCTTAATTCAAGATGTTAGATTTAACCGATTATCTCAGATACCATTATTAGCAGAATACTATCCTACCAACATATGTTAATCTGTCATAGTGCTTTCAAATACTTGGGGTATTTTTACTTTGAGTCTCTTAGGTGACAGTGCTGTGTTTCCGCGATACCATCCATAATCAATATGGCAAGTAAAAAAAAACCAAAAAAACAAAAAAACAAAAAATACAACCAGCCAACCCAGCCTGTATATACTGAAATGTTACACACACTTATAATACCTCTGTATCAAAAGTATAGCAAAAGTATATGCAAAAATATTTTCCCAGAATTAATATCTCACCCCTGGAATTTGTTCTGTTTAATTCATTTAAGCCGAAGTAATGAAACAATAAATAGTAGGATTTAATTTTGTAAGCAGTTCCAGAATTAATTAATTTCAGTGTATTTGCATAATCTTTTGTAGGGAAGGAGACTGTAAGAAAATAGAAAACTTTTATATTTCATAGATTGGGAGAGAGAACCCTAGAAAGACAAATTTTGGAACAATTACTTCTGGTAAATATTCAATTTTTATCAAACTGCCTCATAACACATTACAACTTTCTCCCCAGGTAGCAGTCTAAGCTGAACATAGAAATGTGAATGTTAGAAATAACTGATGACATTTAAAAGTATAGCATGCACATTATTGAACACAGTTAACTCACTTGCTGAATGGACATCACGATACTTTGGCTATAACATGACAAAAATAATGTACACCAAATAATAACTCTCTTTAATTAAAGTAAGAAGATTTACCACAACTTTGAGTTGTAATTTGATTTTCCAAAGTTTGCATCTTACCCACATCAACATGTACAAAGACGTATGTTGAGAAAACATTTTGAAAACCTTTGATTTTTTTTTCAATTAATTCACAGAGATAGCACTCCTTAAAACCAAACTACTTTCGGTATTACCCTAAACTGGAACCTATCGTGTTTTAATGGACCACTCTGACAGAGCTTGAGTGCTGGGTATGCAGCCTAATAGAGATCAGCAAAAAATCCACCAATAATCACAAAAAAGTCTTGAGACTTCCCATAGAAAGTATTACAAAAATAATTTTACTAAAGTATTACAAAAGTAATTTTAAAACAATTAATGTTAATTCTATTATAATTAAATATATATCTCAAAATGTGATAAATGGGATCATTTCCATACTACATGAAAACTATTGTAATTGGAGTTAGCTACCCTCTGAATATCACAGGTGGATTAATCTTTCTTATCTAAAAAGTAGGCATTTAGTCAACCGGGATGAATCAACTCATGTTTGACTATTAAGAAATCTTACAAAATTAGCTGAGGTGTCTATCTTGTAAATAAATAAATTTGAGATAATTTCTTCCTAATATTGTGACTGCAGGAAAGAGAAGGCTAAATTTGCAAAATGCCTGAAAATGTGTGAATGCAGAATTTGTGCCTGGGAATACATAAACTTACTTTTTTTCATCCAGTGTTTTTCAGTTCTTTCAGGGAGTTGTGTGGCTGTTTTGAGAAGATGATGAATCACAGGCCTCTGAACAAGTCAGATCAGACAGGTCTGTTCATCCTCGGGGAGAGCTTTGTGGCAAGAACATGTGGGTTTGTGATTAGACCTGAAATGAGAAATCCCTGAATCCTTTCCCTAGGAAAAATACGAATTGACATATAAGTTGTACATACCCCAGGGGTGAAATGAATGCATAAGCAGATATAGGAGAGAATTTTACAAAGAGATCATGGAAGAAAGTGTGACTGCTTAAGAAGAAACTATGTACAGATAAAAGGGATCAGCTGCAACCTGCCTCCAACACCTTATTTGCAAAGAGAGGCAGGATGAGCCCTGGCAGCATGAATCTTAACGTGGTCAAGATTCCTTCTTACTGAATTGTAGGTCATGTTTTGCCTAACCCTCTGTTGTCGTAAGAATGCAAGCTAGCCTGTTCCAAGGCAGCTCAGACCATCGCTTCAGATGGGCCACTGCTCCTTAAGCCATCTTCTAAGATCCAATTCAGTTCACCATGCTGGCAAGTAAACAAGAGTCCTGGGGCTTGCATAGGGGCAGACACAGCTGGGGAAGCTGCTTAAGCCAACACTGATACCACAGCCTAAAACATATCAGCACTGTGTTGCTCTCGTAACAGTAAGTGATCTTTACCTAAAGAAACTCATAAAACAACAGGCAGCAAAACCTCCCTGCCTAGCTACATCTGGCACTTCGGGCAGACACCACTACTGCTGCAGCTATTTGGTTCAAAAATTAACTTAGCCAGGTATAATAAAAACCCACAATAAATTAAAGAATAACACATGATTCTTAAAAAGAGTTGACAGGAGTAAACCATCACTAGTTAATAGAACCAGATGTGTAGTAATCTACAGACAAGGCAGGCAGACTGTACCTGCAGAACAGGCCACTGCAATCTGGAAAGAAGCAACTCTGAAAGCATTTAGGAGGGAACAGATGAGCACCTGAGTGCGAACCACCACTGTCCTGTGCCAAAAGGTTCCTAGGTACTACATGGCTTATGAGCTATTTGTGGCCACTGAGTACTTCTCTGAGGAACTGACACCAGAATAATGCTTTGATACTCCCTTAAGAGTGCAAAAATTTTATTCCATTGGGTTTACATAACAAGGTTTTGGTAAAGGGGGGCTACAGGGGACACTCCTATGAGAAAACACCAGAAGCTTCCCCTATACTGGAAGGAGCCAGTTCCAGATGGACCCGCTGCTGGCCAAGCCCGAGCCCATCCGTGATGGTGGTAGCGCCCCTGGGATAACCTATTTAAGAAGGGGGAAAAGTGCTGCACAACAGTAGCTGGGAGAGAGGAGTGAGAATATGTGAGAGAAACAACTCTGCAGACACCAAAGTCAGGGAAGAAGGAGGGGAGGAGATGCTCCAGGTGCCGGAGCAGACACTCCCCTGCAGCCCTGGAGGTAACGGTGGAGCAGATCTCCACCTGCAACCTGGGGAGGACCCCAGGCCAGAGCAGGCGGGAGCACACAAAGGAGGCTGTGACACTGTGGAGAGAGGAGCCCATGCTGGAGCAGGTTTGCTGGCAGGACCTGTGGCCTCATAACGGGCCCACGCTGGAGCCCCTGAAGTGAAGTGGAGCTGAAATGAAGAACTGCAGCCCAGGGAAAGGAGTCACACTGGAAAAGCTCATGGAGGACTGACTCCCATGGGAGGGACCCCACGCCGGAGCAGGGGAAGAGTATGAGGAGTCCTCCCCATGAGGAGGAAGGAGCAGCAGACAACGTGTGATGAACTGACCGCAACCCCTGTTCCCCTGTGATGCTGGAGGGGACGAGGTACAGTAAATCAGGAGTAAAGTTGAGCCCAGGAAGAAGGGAGGGGTGGGGGGAAGGTGTTTTAAGATTTGGGTTTTATTTCCCATTACCCTACTCTGATTTGATTGGTAATAAATTAATTTCCCCAAGCCGAGTCTGGTTTTTTTGCCCATGACAGTAATCGGCAATGATCTCTTTGTCCTTACCTTGACACACAACCTTTTAATTGTATTTCCTCCCCATTATGTTGATGGATGGGGAGTGATAGAGTGGCTTGGTGGACACCTGGTGACTAGCCAGGGTCAGCCCACCACATTGACAGGAGCTAAAAAAGGAACTACAAATTTATTCAGTTAATATTCATAAAATATTAAAGAGCTGGAAAATGTATTGCATTGGGAAATGTAAACAGTTCAATCTGATTTATTAAAAAAAGGGGTAATTACAGCATTCAATGGATATATATTTTCCTTTGCGAAAGAAAAAATGAGGTAAGACACAACTTTACTTTTGAATTTGTGAGAAAAAACAGAGACGACTGGAATCTGAAACCACGAACGAATTAGTATCCTAACGTTCAAGGCAAGACGTCCATCGGCCGAGAGAGGCACGCGGCACATTGACCACCTTTCACCATCACCTGATTTTACAGAACTCCATGAAAACTCT
>NW_010103496.1:700-947 GCF_000699245.1 Pterocles gutturalis | reverse complement strand
CTGACGGCGCCAAGGCAGCTCCGTCCTGGGGATGCGGTGGAGGGAGGGATGCTGAAGGGTCCCAACGGTCCCTCACAGCATCCTTGGACCCCACAGCATCCCTCGGACCCCCAGCGCAGCATCCCTGGTCCCCCACAGCATCCCTTGGACCCTGCAGCATCCCCCCGGTCCCCCAACACAGAATCTCTGTCCCACCACAGCATCCCTTGGACCCCACAGCATCCCCCCAGACCCCCAACACAGCATC
>NW_010103496.1:374-588 GCF_000699245.1 Pterocles gutturalis | reverse complement strand
CCCAGCAGCATCCCTGGTCCCCCACAGCAGCATCGTCAGACCCCACAGCATCCCTTGGACCCCGCAGCATCCCTCTTGTCCCCCAACGCAGCATCCTCGGACCCCACAGTACCCGTCAGACACCCGCAGCATCCTCAGACCCCACAGCAGCATCCCTGTCCCACCACAGCATCCTCCGACGCCACACCATCCCTGCTCCCACCCCCGCAACCCC
>NW_010103496.1:0-249 GCF_000699245.1 Pterocles gutturalis | reverse complement strand
CAGCCCCCCACAGCATCCTCAGACCCCCCAGCAGTATCCTCCCAGTTGCCCAACGCAGCATCCCTGGTCCCACAGCAGCATCCTCAGACCCCCAGCAGCATCGCCCCAGTCCCCAAAAGCCACATCCCTGTCCCCCCACAGCATCCTCAGACCCCACAACATCCCCTGGTCCCCCACCTCAGCATCCCCATCCCGTGGGGCAAAATCCAGCGCTCACCCCCCCGGGGAAGGGACGCAGCCACGCCTCGA
>NW_010103495.1:16232-16438 GCF_000699245.1 Pterocles gutturalis | reverse complement strand
TCCTTACTTCACCAAGGATCGAGAGCTCTTATCATTTCATGGTCACTAAGCCCAGGATGGCCTCCAACCACCACATCTCCCACCAGTCCTTCTCTGTTTGTGAACAGCAGGTCAAGCGAGGCACCTCCCCGGTAGGCTCATTTACCAGCTGTGTCAGGAAGTTATCTTCCACACACTCCAAGAATCTCCTAGACTGTTTCCTTTCT
>NW_010103495.1:2170-16165 GCF_000699245.1 Pterocles gutturalis | reverse complement strand
AGACTTCTGCCAGCTGCTTATAGAATGCCTCATCTGCTTCCTCCTGCTTGGAGGGTGGCCTGTAACACACTCCCAGCAGGATCTCAGCCTTCTTAGCCCTTCCCCTCATTCTTCCCCATAAGCATTCAAACTTATCATCACAATCCTTGATTTCTATACAATCAAAACACTCCCTAACATATAGAGCCACCCCACCTCCTCTCCTTCCTTGCCTATCCCTTCTGAAGAGTTTATAGCCATCCATTGCAGCACTCCAGCTATGAGACTCGTCCCACCATGTTTCTGTGATGGCCACTAGGTCACAGCTGTTCTGCCGCACAGTGGCCTCCAGCTCCTCTTGCTTGTTGTTCATACTGCGTGCATTAGTGTAGATGCAGTGTTTTCTTTAATCCTGCTATTCAGCATGTCATTGTAAACAAAATCTACCACACCATAACCAGAAATGGTTGAAGTTTTCCGTTTTGAAGATACATTCATACTTTCCTCAACTGTATGTAGCCTACACACAATGGAAGACCAATCTGTAGTATCATTACCATGACAGACTCCCACATCTGTTTTTGCATATTAGTATTACTTTTTGAATACTCTGTTGGATTTGCTGTTGCAAATTTTGAGTTTATGGTAGCTGGTCTGAACGCTGTTGGTTTTACAGCATGCAGCCTAATTCACCCTTCCTGTACAAAAGCCTACTGCATCATTATCGATTTCAACCTTTGGCTGCCTAATAGTTTCCTCTCCTAAACTATCAGCATTTTCTTTGCAGACCATTTGTGCGTTGGTAACCATTCAAATATTACATCAGAGACCTTAAATGTCGGTTCAAACACTAAGTGAACAACCTTGTCATACAAAAACTCTTAGTGTAACTTGACCTTCCTGCAGTAATTCTCCACTGAATACTGAAAAGTCTACTCAGGCATGCATTGTTAATTCATTAAAGAAATCTAATATTTTAAATTATTCAAAATCCTATTTTAGAGCTCTGAATTTGGTATTTCTGTGCAAATAGTGCCATACTGGTTTTTTTTCTTCTAATGTTTAGGATTTTAATCACAAAATTTCTTCTCTTGTTAACTGTCATCAAATTGTAATGGGCTCAGTCTTTTTAAATGCTTAACAGTAACAATAATCGTGGTGAATACAGTCCATCTTCATGTACATTTTTAATGCCAGTAGAGTAGATTTCTTTGTGATAACAGAAATTATTATAATGCTGTCTGAATATGAATGTATTTTCTCTATAGTATATGTGCTCATACATTCCTAAAATTAAATTGCAAGCATTTCAGCCTTTAAAAACTTTTCAAGGATTGAAGTGTACTGGATAATACAATATCTCTTATGCATTATAGCACACCAAAAATGCTCAGGCAGTCCTATTGCTCAATAAACTGAATTTACTAGCCTTATAGAAAAGCAGTACAGAGTTTAATAGAAAATGGTAACCTTTTTACATGCTTTTGAACTTCTCTGTATGATGTGGCAAAGAATGAATACTTGTGGGAGGATGGCTCATAGCTACAGATAGGATGGGATGGTGCCTGGAGTTTTACTCAGCAAAGCATTTAAGCATGTGCTTGTGCTGGAGTGCGAGTCATCCTGCTGAGTTTGAATGGGAGATGTAGATGTGCATGTTTCCTATGATTTTTGGGAGAGAGGGTTGTGATACGCAGTGGAGATGCACTACTACTTCCTACACAGCAAAACTGAGAGAATAAAATAATCTGGCACTGTGATGGCTTTCATGTGAAAAATTGGGGTTTGGTACGTTGTAGATTCTCCCATTCCCTGCCCTTTAATTTTCAAGCAGTCTGAAGTTAGGCTTGTCCCCTTTCCTTTCATCGGCTGTTGAGGGAGCAATCCTGACTCATTAGTTCTCCTGTGACTGCAGCAATTCCCCTCCACCTGCATCTTATGGTTGCAGAATAACTTAGGTTTGCCTGGTCCAGCCTCTGGCCCCTAGCAGGGACAGCTTCAAGCCAGATCAGTTTGCTGGGGGCCCAGAAAAATCAATACAAAATACAAAGTCAAGCTGATGGCATTTTTAGTTCATGGTAGTTGGTGCAAAGGAAAAGTCGGTGATGGTGCTCCTTCTCAAACCACTGGAAACTTGCATGAAAACAATAGGTGTAACAGTTTAGTTTTTTGGTTATTGAAGTGGGTTACTAAAGCCCAAGCTTTGTAGGTTATCACAGTCTATTTCACAGAGAGGCTTCTCTTTCTAAGGAAAACTTGCAGTTTGGTTTGAATGCTGTTGTTTGAGGGAAGGCTTTTTGCCAAAATTAATTGCCAGAAAAATGTACTTCAGCAAAGACCACCTTGCTCTGAGACAACTGAATCCTCTGTGGAAATCACTCTGTGTGTCTGTCTGTGTGTGTGCCTGTGTCTGTGTGTGTGTCTGTCTGTGTGTGTGTCTGTGTGTCTGTGTGTGAATATTTGATCTAATGCTCCCTCTGCAGCCTCTCTGGTCATGGGCCTGGCTGTCCTAAAGGTGTGTTAAAATGATGGCTGTTTATAGAAATGTATATATTGAAGGTGAATAATGTAGGAAAAGTCTGACCCTGCCTGCTCAGCTGTTTCTCTGGCCTCTCTCCCTTTACAGTTCATCCTGTAACAGCAAAGGGCTTGGATGGCACCACACAAAGTGCCCGTCCTTCCCGAAATTTTGCTTTGGCTCTGGAAGCTGTCATCTGCCTTTTGAGGGAGCTTCTCAGGCGCTTGGAGCCGTGCAAGCTGCCATGCCGGCAGGCCCACTGAGGATGCAAAAGCAAGTGTGTGTTGTACTTGTTGCACTGTGGGAAATGTTGTACACATCTGCTTCGAGAGGTCAGTGCTCAATGGTGTGAGGAACCAGCCTTCCTGCTTAATTATGGGATCTGGTGCTGGAGGCAGGAGAGGGGGAGAGAATACATTTCATCCAGGAAAAGTGCTGGACAAGTCAATATCTGCATAAGTATTTATGCACAGGTGTTTTCTTCCTCCGGGACTGACCCAGTGTAGAAGTCTTCACAATCTTCTATAGAGGCTCTATTGACTAATTTGCTAAGATGCAGGTTTAGCAATATTATAGCATACAGTTACAGACTGTTGTTTACTTATTAAAAAAAAAAAAAAATTAATTCCTTCTGCAGCTCGTTGTGGAGAGCCACAGCCTGGCAAGAAGGAGGGAAGGATGGAAACACCAGTCTTGCTCAATGCAACACCAAGAGCAGCTCTGGAGTAGGGGAAGGATTTTTGAAGCAGCCATCACAAAGGAAATCACTCTCCTTTGCCTCCCTAATTTCATGAGTGCTTTTACTTACTGTTTCTCTTGCTGACTTCCTGATCAGCTCAGCTCTGGAGCACATGTCTGCCTCTGTCTCAGCAGAGTTTAGCCTTGGGCTTGAAGTGCAGGTGCTTAAGTGCTTTCCTGAACTGTATCAGCAGAAGGGCTGATCCAATGCCCATTCAAGTCAACATGAAGGTCTTAACTCAGCCCTGATGAAGCCGAATAGGAGATAAACAGTCTTAATGGATGCTGCTACCCCCAGCACCCAATGTTTTGGTTTGTATCCTCACTCACAATGCTGAAAATGTTATTCCCAGTGGGGAAAAAGGAAGAAGTCTTGGGTTTACCTGTATTTTAGGCATTAGATACTGATAAAGATCATGCATTCTGACAGAAATTTTTCGGAACAGTTTATTAAAGATTTTTCTAATGAACTGTCATGGTTTGAACCCAGCTAGCGGTATTAGCAGCAGGTTGAAGGAGGTGATTCTCCTCTACTCTGCTCTCATGAGACCCCCACCTGGAGTACTGTGTTCAGCTGTGGGGTCCCCAACATAAAATAGACATGGACCTGTTGAAGAGAGTCCAGAGGAGAGCCACGAAGACGGTCAGAAGACTGGAGCACCTCCCATATGAGGACAGGCTGAGAGAGTTGGGGTTGTTCAGCCTGGAGAAGAGAAGGCTCCAGGGAGACCTAATAGCAGCCTTCCAGTACTTGAAGGGGGCTACAGGAGAGATGGGGAGGCACTCTGTGTCAGGGAGTGTAGTGACAGGACAAGGGGTAATAGTTATAAGCTGAAAGAGGGCAGATTTAGATATTAGGAAGAAATTTTTCACTGTGAGGGTGGTGAGACACTGGAACAGGTTGTCCAGGGAAGCTGTGGATGCCCCATCCCTGGAGGTGTTCAAGGCCAGGCTCACCACCCTGCTCTATGGGAAGGTGTCCCTGCTTGCAGCAGGTGGGTTGGAACAACCCTAACCATTCTATGATTCTATGAAACACCACAACAACCCCTTGCTCACCCTCCCCCCTCCCAGGGATGGGGAAGAGAATTAAAGGAGCAGAGGTAAAAAAGACTCGTGGGTTGAGATAAGAACGATGTAATAACTAAAATACAACAAAATTGAAAATAATAATGATCATGATTATATATTATATATATTATTGTATACAAGTATACAAATGAGTGATACAGAGCAACTGCTCACCACTGGATGACCAAGGCTCAGCCTGTTCCTGGCTAACAATCCTGGAGCAGGGAGAGTCCCAAAATCCCGATCCTAGTGTAGAGATAAGAATCCAAGAGACTGAGAAAGAGGGAGAGCTGACTGTGAGAGTGAGAGATGACCCAGAGTGAGAGCAAACTTCCACACAGACTCTCATCTATATACTGGGCATGACGTGCATGGTATAGAATATACTATTGGCCAATTTGGGTCTCAATCCTAAACCTAAATTTGAATCTTATGCCAGTATTTGTCAGCTATGCTCCCTCCTAGCTTCTCCTGCATCTGCAAACACTGGCACAGCATAAGAGGCTGAAAAGTCCTTGACTGTCCTGAAAACAACTGTAAATATCAGTATGTTATCAGCCTTCTCAGCACAAATCTGCAACACAGCCTCACACTAGCTACTATGAAGAAAGTTAACTCTGTCCCAACTGAAACCAGGACAAGAACACAAACAACTATGTTCTTATCTAGCAGCATACCCTGTGTGCAGAAGCCAAAAATAATTATATTGAGTCCTCCTGGCTTCCCTTTTGAAACAAAAAGCAGCAGCCCATTGTCTGTTCTTTCTCGGAAGTCAGTGGGAAAAGTTTTTGAGATGCAGAACACAGTATGCATCAGCACACTGCTGCTCGCAGCTAACAAATTACAGGATTCCTGCCTTTCAGTTTTGATTTTGGGAGCAATAGCTTTAAGAAGTACCTTATTTAAATGAGCCCATAGTTGTAAATACAGAGTAGATAGCAAGATCTCATAATATTTTAATTTGTCCAACCCTGCAACAGGTAGTGTAGATAATAGTCTAGGATTATATGTGAGACAAGTGTATCTCTCAGAGTAACTTTATTGTGCCATGGTTTCAATTATTTTTAGAGCAAACAGTTTTATTCAATTCTGCTTCCTAGCTAGTACATTTATGCTAAATACTTGGAGAAAACAGAGGTCACTGTCAGAGCTTCTCTAAGATGCCAAATATTTGTGGTGTTTGTAAATACACTTACTATATAAGTATATATACATGGAGATGTGTGCGTGTGGATGGAGATGGCTCTTAAATAGTAGCTAGGGCACTGAGGTATGTCAGCAATAAAGACCATTCCTGATTTCCTCACTGGAAAAGAAGAAAGTTTGTCAATTAGCCAGTGCAATGGAGCTGTGCAAAGATACATAAATGTAAGCTACTGCTAATTACTAAGCTGCTTTCAGAGGCAGGTTTTTAAGTGTTCAAAATCCATAATTAAAATGGTGTTCCTGTTCCTAGCCATCCCCTTATCCTTCTTCTCCACTGCTCTCCCTGCAAAGGGAACTACTTTCATGTTTTATTTATTTGTCAAAGAGCTTTGCAGTAATGGGTCCTTTAAGTCCCCTCAATGCTGACATCTTTGCATAACTTCAAAATAGCATGGAAAAATGAGTGTCCTCTTGGTGCTGGGGCTCAGCATGAAATTCCTGTTACAGCCTTTGTTCTGCAGTATTTCTCTGAGCTTAGGGATACTGTCTGTCAGGAGATTTCCTCTCTTGATGGAATTTTAAATTTTGGTTTAATGCAGAGGCATGAAGAGGAGAAGCCCCACTGGTGCCTGCATGGGGAGGAGGGCTCAGCTTAAATGCCAGGCTAGCTCAGCAGCTGCCACCACAAACTTCTCAAGAAGCATTCACTTGTTGAAAGAAAGAGGAGGAGGAAGGAGGAGGAAAGCATGCTGGCTTTCCAGAAAAAGTTGCTCTTTTACTTCTACTGAAACTTCTTGCCTGGCTGTCTCATGGTTTGTGGGAACAGCTGTGCCTATGCTTTGGGTCTTCTCTCTTTTCTATCAGCATTAGCTTCCTGTTGTGCTTATCAGCATTGGGGAGGAGCTAGCACAGGCAGTGTAATTTAAGAGGGAATCCTCTACGTGGTTGGTTTACAGTGTGCTAAGTAACAGCAGCCCACAACAGGCAATAGGGGTAAGGATTCTCATTTACTTTTATTATGTGGAAGCTTTCCTCCATCACATCAGGCTGTCCTTCAGGGGTAGTTAAGCAAATATATTTTTTATTATTCCTCTATTAAAGAGTAGCTTTGGATTTGCAGTCAGGCCTTCAGGGTGGGTTTTATGTATGGAGTCTGGATATTTTCAGTCATCCTCAGAGGCCTTCCTCGTTTACACTGGTATGACACCATTGCACCTCATGCAGTTCCTGGTGATTTACCCAGCGTGAGAGGAGCATGTTCTGGGCTCTTCTCTCTCTCTGCTGATCTCCAAACAGTGAGTCAAACAAATGCTTCGAAGCAGAAGTAGCAGCCATTTGTTCATCAACAGTGCCTATCACTTTCTTGCAAAAATGCACATGGATGTTTTTTTTTTTTTTTTTTTTTCTCTGAGCAGCCTCAGATCTTCCCATACCAATAAATGTGAGTTATACATCCATCCAGGATTGAGAGAATATCAGAAGCGCCTGCTTCCTTATTTGTTGTATCTGGCTCTGTTCCAGGCTGCTGATTGATTTTGATGATTCAGAGTCTTTGGCAATAGAACACTGAAAATGTGAAAAAATATACAATAAAATATATTGAAAGCAACTTAAAATGTCAGGTAGAATTCAGTGGAAATAATGTACCCGTCAAGGGAGACTAATGACATTTCTACACAACACTTCACTTCTTCTGCATTCTAGATGGGCAAATAACCCATTACTCTCACAATTAATCATGGCTATAGATGTGAATATACTTTGCATCTGACAATCTCTGGTCTCATGTGTTTTCCACCAGGTGTGTGCTTCTCTTCCCTTTTAATTATTTCCTAGGTTCCTTCAAACTGCCCTTTTACCTTCAGACATCTCCAGCATGCCAACACCTCTCTTTTGCAGGTGACCATTCCCTTTCTTCAGTCCTTTCTTTTGTGGTGTGGAACATAACTTCTTTCTGAAAGGATTTCTTGGTGAGGCAAGGTTATTCTTTTTGATGAGGATGGGAAAGAAATGGTCCTTTTCCCTCACATCTGAGGTTTTCAACTGGCCTTTATGTGAGGGGCATTTTTCCTGACAGAAGAGGAATCAGACATGACTCCTCCCTGTTATGGTGAGGATGTCAGGCATGGGTAGCGATGTCATGTCTACATTTGGTCTTTAAGACTATCCAAATGACCAGAAGAAAAGCAGGAGATTATCTCCTCCACAGCTGGTGCATCTTGGTAAAGAAATTTCTCATGCCATTCTTCCAGCTGGTGAAAGTGGCCAAGGAGAGCTGAGGACTAGCAGATAGATTGGTGTTGGAATAAACTGTAGGTGAATTTCACTGTGGGGATGTTTGAAAAACTATAGCATTGTTAACAGCATGTGGTTTTGTCAGAAAATGCTTGAACAATTTTCTGTCCTTTTCCCTCAGAGATGTGAAAAAAGGACCATGGAAGTGTTTCAGACTTGCCAGAATGCATAATGACCCTCAACATGAGGTAAGATTACACCTGAAATGCCTCTCATGTAGGTTGCTGATAATAATCTGGCTTTACTGGGGAAATGTAGGTCATCAGTAACAACTGAGCTTGTAGCCTCAAAATCAAAAAACAGGAGTTTTGGGTGAGGCACAAAATGATTTTGCCCTTTGCTTTATTGGCTGCTAGTTCAGAAACACTGGCAGCCTCATACGTGTCTGGGGCAAGAAGAGACAGAGTGAGCGTTGCCCTGCAGTGGTACCTGGCACCACGCCTGCCGGGTGTGACACTCTGCTCTTCAGTAAGTGCTCGGGGAGATCACCTCCTGCAAGGACTCACCCGGCTCACCAGTGCTCTCAAATGAAATAGCACATCCCCAAAATAAGCTCTGTTCTGCTTATATACCACTTTGGAGAAATAGGCTCCTCCCTTTCATTTAAGATCCTGTTTTTAGCGTTATCAGAAACTCGACCTCCTTTTGCGTTACATTTTCCTACTGCTTCTTGCCTCATGCATTTTGGCTCACATTTGCCTCGCTCCCCTTTACTGTCTTTTCCCTTCCCTCACCTTTAAGTTGTGCTTTTTGCTTGTTTTCTTGTCGCTTTCCTTTGCTATGTATGTTACAACATGTGCTTGCTGATCGGTGTCCTTTTCTATTACATATGTTACTTTGACTCTCTCTGGGGCTTTCCTTGGCTTAGTGCTCTTCTGCTCCTTTCTCACATCCCCCTTTTTACTTGCTCCTTCTGTTCTCTGCAACATTCACACTATTCTCTTGACATGCTTTTTTCTTTTTTTGTTCCTTTTAGTCTCCCCAGGTCCCTTCATCCTCCTGCCTACAGCTTTTTTTCTTCCAGTTTCCTTTACTGGAAACTTCACATGAATATCTCAGAGCCTCCTTTAATATTTCATTTCCAGGAGAATCTGAGGGGGCTGTCATGTCTTAGGATTCATTGCAGGCCTGAATAGTTTCAAAGAGCAATTTTGCTGGATTGTAACCAAAGCATCAAACCCTTCATCATGTTATGCAGCCTGGGTAGATGAAGAGGTGAGTGTGACCACCAGTTCCATGTCTCAGTCATGAAGCTTGAGTCTGGATTTCCAAAAACCCCTGCAGAAGGTTTTTAGCTCGGACCCAGCCAGAGTTGCACTAAAACTTGCTAGAGCTGATAGTGCGGGAACACATCAGACACTGGCTCCTCATTTGTCTCTGTGAAACATCGGGGGCAAGCAGCCGTGTGCTGTGACAGGTCGCTGCATGGTGTGCTGCCATTTCGTCTGGCTTCCTGGGGCTCAGTGGCGGGGCAGGTGCCTCCAAATCATGAAGGAACTTAGCCAGGCTCTGCATGTGCTCTGCAGAGGAGGCTTGAACCAGGCCCATGCTGCTCCCTGGGTAGCTCCTGTACCGAGGAGGATGAGGGAGCTGCCTTTGTCACCCTTCCCCTGTGATATGCACTCTCACACGGGGGTCTCCCTCGGAGAGTCAGGAGGAGTTTGTACAGGCGCCGGCGCTCTTGCCAACAGACTTTGCAAGAGCAGAGCTCTGCCTGCGGGGAGCCCAAGGGGTGACGAGATGAGAGCTGAACGCTGCCATCCGGCACAGTGTTTCATTAAATACCTGTTTTCCCACTCAGGGGAGTGGAAGCGGGGGGAGCCCCCTCCCCGTTCCCTCTGGGGATGTGGGGAAGCAAGGGCAGAGAGGACAGCCTGCTGCAGAGAGACACGTCTGGCTGAAAGACATGGTGTTTGGGAAAGGTGGGGGAGCGTGGTGGGGATGAGGGTTGTGGTGGTCAATTGACTACAGTTGTTGGGCCTGGGGCAAGCTACCATGCTTCCTGGGCACCGCAGGCACCCTCCTCGGCTGAGCTGCAACCTCTGCTCAGTGGCTGCAGCTGCTACCTTGATTTATCTCTGACAAAGTCCTGTCAAGCAGCAGGGTTTTATTTTGTGAGGGTGGTGAGAGGAAGGTGTGGTGAGGGGAACAGAGGCACTTCCCCCCCCCCCGGGTGCCCTCCCACCGCCAAGGCTGTCCCTGCTCAGGGGGGCCCCTGCATCCCCTCCCCATGCTGCCCCTCTCGCTCCTTCCTCTTCCTGCCCCATGCACCTGTGGGGGTCTTGTGCAGGGGGAAGAGGGAGTGCTCATAGTCACGGTGTGTGGTGCCTGCCCTGGGGGACAGATCCCCTCAGGCTCCCTTTTTAAATTAAGGATGAGAAGAGGTTTCCTGGGAGGCTTCTCCCCCCATTGCCCCAAGCAGGTGGGCGACTCCTCTCCCTCCCTGCCCCTTCAGCCCTCTGAGCACCGTCTCCTGCATCACCTCTCTCCCTAATCTCCAAATTTCTTGCTTTCAGGCCTCCTTGTTCCCTCTCTGGGGTCCTTTCTTCAAACATACTTCTTTCAGAAATCCTTCTGATAGCTTGTTCTCATTATCTTAATGAACAATTAGGGAGTGAATCCATCAATGTAATTCCTGTGCTCCTTCTCCTTGTCACTGAGCAGCATGTGTCATACCTCTGCTCTGTGACAAGCTGGGACAATGTTCTGTGGCCAGCTCTGGGTTTCCATGGGATGGGGAAGTATTCAAAGGCACAAAAAACCTTCTGTGCTTCTGGCTGTGAGACTATTTAATTTTTCAGAGGAGATTATTAAGGCTGGCTGGGGACAGAGGTTAAAACAACAAACGTAAGAAGGGAAAAAGAACAGAACTAAGGGCTATTTTTCCTCTTGTAGGAGAAAAGCAACCAGAGTAATTGTAAATGAAAACATTTCCAAACTGCCAGTTGGTATATAGAGCATGCTGGACGCCTCAGTCCACCCACGGCAAGGGAAGGATTGGCTGTCTGTAAGCTCCATCTCCGTCAGAGCTCTGCTTAACCGAGGCACCAAAACTACCTGTGATGTTAGTGTGTGCTGTACAAATGTCTAAAATAGGGTAATGCAGGCTCTACAGATACCCATTTAGGTTCTGGCTGGGCTTCTTTCCAGTCAGGCTGAAAAGGATGCCACCTTGCACAAAAGGCATAAAACAAATATTTGTATGCAGAGTCTTGGATAGTTCTGAGATGATATTTGAGTTTAAGCATTCATTAAAACTGAAATTGCTTCAAGTCAGTGGGTGAGCTGGGAGGGAAAGACAGATAATGCTACTGTGAATGGGGCCATATACCAATGCTTCGCTCCCAGCAGATTGTGCAGATCCCGGTAATGTTTTGTCTTTATGTGTTTCTCACCTTCTGTCTTACCTCTTTAACTTTCTGAAGGAGCAGGGAAATAACTGAATGCTGCGCTGACTTTCTAAGGTGTTGTAAATAGCCATAAGAGCCACTGTTTCAGGATAGTAAAGTCGATTTCTTGCTGCTCTTAGAGCTATTGACACAGGCTCTAGGGAGGCTGAAGCAGACAGCACCATGGGTCCTACGGCTTGCTGCCCTGCCTCCCTCTTTCTATTTTGAAGGTGAAGGTCCTGGGGGGTCAGGAGGACTACACTTACCACCCCAAAGCTATCCCGCTCCATTCAAACCTACCGGCAGTAGGAGCCTGCTCAGGTTACAGAAGGATTCACCATTTCATCATTTGCCATCTTCTTGCGGTTTAATAATAGGTACCTGGTACCTGTCACTGTCAGCTAGAAGGTGCTATATTTAGATGGATCAGTATGGTGAACCCTATGTTCATGTCGGTGGGCCATGCTAGAAATAGCACTAAAATGACACACTAAAATAGCACTTATATCAATGAAAATAGAGAATTTTATTCAGTTACTTACAATAATTACTCAAATCAGTACCTCTTTGCATTTTATGTTTTTCAAATGAATTGAATTTATTCTATACCACCCCCACTCCATTCTTTGGTCTATCTATTCCTTTTTTTCCATAGACACCACCTGTGGAAATTACTGTAGGCAGTACAGTAAGAGACAAGTTTGGGTATCTGAAATTTGAAACAATAAAGATAATTTTGTATCTGAAAAGGAGTAAAAGCTGCTTTCTGGAAGGGTATGACAACCATAGCATTCAGCTATTCTTGCTAACCGCTGAAGAGTGGAATAACTCTTAGGAGAAATGACAACGTATGTTCTCAAACCTACCAAGAACTCATTTAGAGGAAGGTAGAGTTTGCAACTCAGAGCTCCTATTTTCTTTTTCTTTCTAGAATACAAGTAGAATGCAGTGCATTAGTTGACGTTTAATTTATATTTTTGACATTTTTTATGGCCAGGACTGGTAAAACAATTAATTAAAAATCATGAGAATCTGCATGACTGAAATCTGTGGCAAACTACATTAAAAAAAAAATCTCAAAAAATATGTAGTCCTCACTGAGCTAGGTAAAAAACCCAAAACAACCCTAAGAAAGTTGTTGAAAATGTCAATATTTTGGAAAAAAATATGTTTGGAATGACCTGTTAAAAATATTTTTCAGCAAATTGGCAATGTGAAAAATGGCTCATTTGTCACATTGCATTGTAAAGATATCAAAGACTTTTTCAGTGTTCAGTTTTTTCATTTTTAAAAGGGAAATTCCATTTCAAAGCTGAAAGCCATTCCAAACTAAAAGGCTGAAATGTTCCATGAAAATTGTCATAATTTTTAAACATTTTTAATGAAAATTTTGCAAAGTTCATGGCTTCACTGAATGTTTTGCTGTGCTCAGTTCTTCATTTTCCATCAGCACAAGTTAATGGTGAAAAACTTTCACAGGAAGGTGTAACAGAGCAGCTTCCTACTCGACATTTTCAGTAACCCATGATGACAGCCAGTATTTTTGCAATAGTTTTCAACAGAGGTTCCTCATATTCTTTGCAAACTTAAAGAGCTTCTTGCCTAACTTGAGAGGTTTTCATTCCACTGTGCATTCCTGGGTAATCTGCAGAGTAACCCCAGACCACAGAGTTTTGTGCTTGGAGAAGACAGAGACACACTTTCGGGTATCCAGAGTGCATGGAGTTGCTTTTCTCCTGTGTTCCCTTAGCAAGAAGAGTGGGTGCTTCTTGCACCTCCAGTTGATCCTCCTGAAACTCTCACAATGGAGCAACCTCCATGTGCTCATGGCAGCACATA
Organism: Pterocles gutturalis; assembly: GCF_000699245.1. Taxonomy (NCBI): domain Eukaryota; kingdom Metazoa; phylum Chordata; class Aves; order Pterocliformes; family Pteroclidae; genus Pterocles; species Pterocles gutturalis. Next base: position 3,190 of record NW_010103495.1, on the reverse strand, counting down.
GAGTAAACCACTGTTGTTTTTTTTTTCCCCTGGCTCCACTCCCCAGGTGAAGAGGCCAGGACACTGCCTGAGGCAGGGAGCTATGCGAATTACCACCTAGGCAGCTGGCACCCTCCCCCCCCTCTAAAGAGCACTCCTGCTTCCCCCCAGACATCTAGTAGCTTCCTCCTGTTCTGCAACCATTAGCTGCTCTTCCTTGTTTGGCTGCTTCAGTCCCTCAAAGCAAGTCCCTCCCGGGAGCTTGGGGACAGCATTTCGAACATCTCTGACGCTGGCTTCCCACTGGCTGCCCCACATCTCCTAACAGGGACCCCATTTCATCTCAAGCCTGGTGCTTCTTGGCGCTGACAGAAGAGGGCAGCTGCCCAAGGCAAATATCCGATATGCGCTTCCAAGTTCTGCCGGATAGACAAGGTCACGGGTAATGGAGTGTGTGCAAGGCTAATGTGACCTCAGAGCACTTTAAAGGGCCGTATTCTTTCCAACGTGCCAAAGGAAGAACTATTGCAGGCAATTTGGCAGGAACTAGCTGGCGATTAATCGAGCAACAATTTCAACCATTGTAAGGCTCTATTGTGAGGGTATTGATGGAAAAGTGACTGATGCCTCCTGGGCTGCAGATAAATGTGATTCCTGGTGCTGGAGTCAGGTTGACCGAAGGGGAGTCAGTAAGGACAGGGACTTCTGATAGAGAAATATGCTTTTGTAGAAATAAGTAACAGCAATATGTACCATATTATATTTAAATATTGCACATATCTCTGCGTATTTCTTGATTTTTAATAGGAAACAGTCCAGATCAAGCCTAGATAAACAGAAGTAGAAGAAGAAGAAGCTGATTTACAGATAGCTGGCCGTTGATTTCGGTAGCTAATGTTGCTAAACGCAGCCCGGGCTGGAAATGTCTGACCTTCCCCTCTCTGTGCTCTGGTCACCATATCTGGAACTGGAATTAATGTGGATGGTGTGAGGAGTAACACTTCTGGTGAGCACCAAGGAGGGGAACATCCCCTTTTGCTG
>NW_010103495.1:0-2146 GCF_000699245.1 Pterocles gutturalis | reverse complement strand
CAGCCTTGTTCCTCAAGTGGGGCTGGGTCCTCCACGGCCAGTTACGGGGAGAAAGACCCCCCAAACATGGAAAAGCAGGCTGCAGTGTTTGCGAAGGCTGCCAAGGTACGCTGCGTGCCTATCCTCCATGACAGCATGGGATTTGTTCAGCTGTCAGTGCTTGTTACAATCCTGGGGAGGGGGAAACAGATAGACAGAAGCAGACGATGAACATTATTCATTATTCTGATTTTGTGGGAGGGCTCAGCAGTTCAAATGCTGTGAGGGAGTAATTGAAGTACTAAAAAAAAGAGCTGACTTGTCACAGTGCTTGAGAGAGGAATGAAAAATAAATGGGAAGAAGGGAGTTCAAATGTGTGGGAGAATGTCAGTGGCTGAAATTTCAGCCTGCTTGAGAAATCTTCTTGTATTACTGTCTCAGCCAGCGAATTTGTGGGGGTGCCGCAGCCAACTTTCAAGACAGATGAAGTTGACAGAAATACAAAAGGGAGTTTTCATTGCTTCTGCCCCAACATCTGAGGGGAGGAAGTGTGGGAGGTGTTGCTCCCACAGGACACGGAAGGTTTCCTGCTGCCTCCAGGGACATCTTCACACCTCAGCATTCCCTCTCTCTGCGTGCAATCATGGAGGCCCTTCTCAGTGTAGCCTCCTAAACTCTAGGATTCACTTCAGTCTTCCGTTCACCAGATCTAGATACAGTGTTTAGGGATAAAACTTGTTTGTTCTCCAGCCCTTTCTCTGGTAACAGGAGTTCACCAGCCACTGTAGTGCATGGCACTTTGCTTAACTTTCCCACTGGTGGAAGACATGAAGTGGTAAGTTATTCATCTTTCAAATGAGATATAAATCCTAAATCCTTGCTAATCCTTGTATCCATAGCACAAAACCATACAAATGACAAGATATGCAGAGCTTCAGCTCATTAGGAGAAGGCAATTATGTAGTCAGCTGCAGCAGTGGGCAGTGGTGGGTAAAACTCAGTTTTTTTTTTTTTTTTCCACATTTGGTGTGGAAAAAATGAGGTTCAGAACTTGTATTGTCTAATTCCTAAATTTACAAGCCTGACAAATGTGTCAGGGTACTGCCAGAATGAATGAGTTCTGTTTTCAGACAGAGTAGACAGTCTGTGTTAGTATAACCCTCTCATTTACAGTCCTGAGTGGGTTTCAAGTGGGACAAGGGAAAGTTTTAAGATAACTTGGAAAAAGGATAGCAGGAAGATGAGGAAACTCTATGTTCTCTTCTGGCTTTATAAAACATCCAGAACCAGATGGATCTAGTGTAGGGATATAATCTAATTCCAATACTACTGTTTCCTCCTATGTGATTTCTCCATATCACAAAATACTTCTGTAAGGCAAATGGCTGTACTGGATTGTCTGGGAAAGATTAAGCACAGTAGAATAGCAAAGAAAAATTTGATACATTCAAAGCATCTTTCAAGATTTCAGAAGCCTTTCCCTGCCCCTTCCCTTGGTATTACTGATGGATGAAGCCTATCTGGAAAATGAACACACTTACACAACTATATAGAGTGTGTTTTGAGTGAGTCCTAAAAGATTTTAACTCATCCATCAATTGATTATATTGTCATTGCTACATAAGACTATTCAGCATAGAGCATCTATTACGGGGGCTCTGATTGAAACATTGCCCTTGTTGTGCAGAACTATTTAACTTTGTCTCTTTGAAATGAAATGTGAAATGTTTCTTATCTTGCAAAAAGACAGATTTATTCTCAGCCTCTTGAAAAACAGGTACGTGAACCCGAAACCATTTCTTTTAGCGAATACATCTACAGGTGATGGGTTTTCACCAGCAAGGCTTAATTCCTCCTTCAGCTCCAGTGAAAATATCACACCATGAAATCTGTTGCAATAACAAAGTGTGAAATGCAAGTGTCCTTTCCCTAGAAACTTCCCATTTTGTGGCTTGCACAAGAGTGCTTCAAGGCTATATGGAATAAGGTTGAGGTCTGGATCTTTTGGTTTGGTGGTTTTGTTCGGTGTGTTGGTGTTTTTGGTGGGTTTGGTGTGGTTTTTTTTTTTTTTTCCCCAGCTCCCTCTAAAAGGTTATTAGAAACTCGCAGCTCCCTTAGTTTTTCAGAAGGGGCTCCCACGGCTTTGGGAAGCCCAGCCCCGGCGCA
>NW_010103494.1:0-27960 GCF_000699245.1 Pterocles gutturalis | reverse complement strand
GCAGGAAACCTCTCACATCTCACCCTACTCTTCACTTGGAGTGTGTTGAACATACTTGAGTATTTCTGCATGAGTGATTCACCTCTCATTAGTGTTTCTGCACCTACATGTTCAAGAAATTTTACAAGATCTGATAGTAGCCCTTTAGGCTAGAAATGTAACAAGATAGTTTCTTGTATTGCCATCCTTATGGCTGCTTGATGAGGAGAATGGGGTATGTTGCTGGGGAGCTCACTTTTGTCTGTGTGCAAGGCGTAGAACAGAAGGGAGCGCAGAGTGCACCTGCAAATTTCTTTTTCTGAATCCCTTGTTTGAAATATTTGCAGTTGCATTGCAGTAATCTGCTCTTCCTGAAAGATTCACTCCTGTGCTTGGGCAGATGTCAGATGTCCTTGCTGCTTCACGCAGAGATTTGGGGGTAGGAGCGGGAGGCAGTCGGTTTGGTTTGGCCTTTGTTTTATAAATACATCTAAATCTATAAACCATGATTTATCACCACCTGGTGAGTCTGTGTTAACTGACCAGCCTGTATGCAAATTTTGAAGGAAAATGAAGTGTTAAGGTGAACCTGAAGGAACTGCGCAACAGTAACTTAGCTTAAAAGGAAATAGCAAAGGAACTAAATGATCCATTACACAATTATACTTTAATGTGTCTTTTTAATACTTATTATGCTTTGTTGCTTCTTTCTACTGTTTCCAGTGCTAAGTAAAACCCTTGAAATGGTCTCCAGGTTGAGGCATTAACCTACTTTGTGGAGAATTTCTATGTCCTAAAAAATGTCTCTTTTCAAACCCATGGTTTAGTTGATTTTGTAGGAGATGAAAGTAGTGTGAGGAAAAACTAAAAAGTTCCCACCAGTTGTGTTTTGTTTAGTTTTTGTTTGTTTGTTTTAATTTATTTTAAATCTTCTATTTACATCTTTTTGGGAAACTTCCACAATCTAAATAGACAGGAGACACGTTAAATATGGAGTGTAGGTACCTTTTAAATTTTTATTTTTCTTCTTTCCCTTGGAGGTTTTGTGTCCAGGAATCTTCCATAGCTTTTTTCGAAATATTTTTCCTTTGCATCTTTCATCTCCAACCCTTGGTTCAGTGTTTGTACTGGAATAAACATTCAGCAAATATTTGGTGAGCAAAACTGAGGAGGAGCTAGGAAGGAAGGTTAAAAGTGGTGACAGACACACTAAGGGATATGTGGTTGGTGCTTGATCTGCTGCTGTTCCTAACACTGGTTCCCTGTTTGCTGTTTTGGTGACCTCTTTCTGTAAGCATTCCTGTCTCCTGTGCCACTTCTTGCTGTAGGCATTTTGACCTCTGCTTTATGGAGTGGAAGCTAATTGGTCACTTTACTGTCAAATTTGATTTTGACTTGGTCATTTCATTTAGATACAAGTTGCTATGTGATCGTGGTTTGTGTGCTGCTTTCTGCAGGTAGACCAAGGCTTTTTTAAAAATCAGAATAAAGGGGAAAATGCCCAAAAAGAAAAAGTAGCTTTAAAACAGTATCCCTTTACTTTTAAATTGTGGTTAAAATGCATGAAAAAGGTTTCCTTTTTCGTGAAGGAATTAGTTGTCTAGCTAGTTCTAGTGAATGATGAACTGTTACATAAAAACTGTCAATATGTGTGCTTGGCCTGAGTGGTTTGTAGAATCATCTCTGCAACTTCTTTTTATATTGTGTGCTGTAGTTACACAGGCCTGCTTTGGTAGTTTGGCAGCCTTTTTTTCCTTTCCTCCCCCATCTATCTACAATTAGTTTTGTTTTTCTAAGTAGTTAAGTGACTTCATTTTCCTGTCGTTGTCTGCTTTCTTGCATTTCTTTGGCCACTGTAAGAACTGCAGCACTGGCTGTGTTCGCTGTCCCTGCTGCGGTCTGTGCACAGTTTGCTCAGGCGTGCCCTTGAATACCGTATGCTGGCTCTGAAGGCTGGCAAGTTTTTTCAACAGGCAAGTTAAGGATTCCTAGTGTGCCTGCTACATCCCCTTTGGTTTTCTTCTGAATTTTCTGCTTTCCTTCTGGACGTGCTATGTGTAACTCAGCAGACGGGCCATGCAGTCTGCTTTTTCTGACATTTAACAGTTCAGAATCCTTTTGCTCACAGACATTACGTGTGTTTCAATGCTATCTGTTGATAAACCAGATGATAGTGTCTGGCACAGGAAAAAAGAGAGAATCTAGAGCTCACTCTTCACCTATACTGACTCACTGTGCCCAGTGAGGTTTTGAGGAACAGTTGAATTGAAAGTGAATTCACTGGATCAGAGATCAAAGTTATTGATTGTTGACTTAGTCAGCTTGCTCCTAGAGGCTGAAAGAGGTCCTGATTTCTTAATCGTGGTTACACATCAAAATGATTTTTTTAAATTTTTTTTTTTGAGGATAGTTTTAATTTTTTCTAGGTTCACACTTGGAAGCCAAGTTGTCTTATTATAAAAGAAGGCTTTCCATAGGTACTGCTGCCTCTGCGACCGATGCCTGTTTGAGGAAATAAAAGTGCTGATCACCTTTCCATGAGTACTAGGCTTCTACCCTAGCAGATGTTATTGACCTGACAGATGTTTTTACTTTACTATGAATAGTGAAAGGAGAAACATGTTTGTAGATGTTCAGCTGTAAGTTTAACTTTACAGCTAGAGCTGATGAGTTTCCCCCTTCTGTGTTATTTCCGTGCTTTTTAAATTCAGTATTTGTTTTGTAATGTGGATTGCATGTATCTTACATATTGACAAGTGCTCAGGGTTTGTAGAAGCATTGCTACACTAAAAACTGCTACCTAAAGCTCCTATTTTAAGAGTGTAGTAACAAAAGCTCTCCATTGTAAGATGTGCCGTTACTGTCTGCCTCTGGGACATGGCAGGACAAGAAGGCAATATGTATTAGCTGTACGTTTTATGTATTGCCTCCGTATTGAAAATGGGAAAAATGCAGGCTTTGTTAAATGGAAGAAAGATATTAGGAACTTTGAAGATGTTAGTAAGGTAAATCCCTAGGCCTTCTTGCAGGTTTCAGAAGCTTCTAGATGCTGATGCAGAGACTTTAAACAGCTATCACTATTAGAAAGTAGAAAATTAAAAGTTATCATGTCAAGTATATTTAACTCTGTTAAACTGATCTTACTCATAGCATGGTGGTAGGAAATTGAATAGAAATACTGTGGCTAAAGAACATGCAGAAATTATCTGAAAGTTCTGAAAAGATGGTTTTAGCTTTATTGAAATCAGTGTTAGAACAGGTGCAAATTTCTATGTTTTGGCAATTCCGATATATTTTCAAATTAAACTGTGTGTAAAGGAAACTTGTGTTATGTCTAGATATCTTAAAAGAACAAATCAACTCTGTAGCAAATGGAAATTGTAGAAAAAATATTGTGTTCAGAATTCTGTTCTAAATTTGTGAAATAGGTTAAATGATCACCTCTAATTTTCATTGTTGATGACAAGTAACATTGCTATCACAGTTGCAATGCGTATCTGTGCCCTTTCTAAGACTGTTTTATGTTGATTATAGTTGCGGTCAGATTTCCACTGGAGGCTGTTTTAAAATAATGTATCCTAGAGCGACACTAGAGAAAAATGTATTGCATTTCTTTTTTTTTTTTCTAAGTTTGAGAAGTTCCAAAGCCAGCTTTGATTGGAAAGGACAGTGACTCCTCCAATGTCAAACCGCTTTTCTGTTTTGTCTTTTTTCTCTCCAGCTGTCTTTGCCACTGATGATGCCTCCTTTCTCTCTTGCCCATTTGCATAGTTACAGCAGGTTGCCACTGGCTATTAATCCATTGGTTCAGATGATGGATCTAAAAACTCTCTGCAGCTGCTTTATGTGAGCTTTGACATTTTGCTTGGGGGAGACCTACATTAACATCACACTGGGTGCACAGAGTGGGCACATCGAAAGTCAGCTAAGGCCAAAATTCTGATTGCTTGTATGGCTTGCCTTCATTTGTGCTAAGTTAGAGCAGAGGTGATGGACAACTATGAGGACCTAAAAATGTTAGAAGACTTGATATAAAGTGATGGCTAAAATGCAGTGTAGGTGGATGTAAAGTGATCTATATGCAAACTGCTTCCATGCTGTACTCTCAGTGATAAGCTGTGAACATCTGTTAAAGCTCAGGAGCAAGGTCTTGTGCCTGTGTACAGCTCACAGTGTCATCAGCTCAGTACTTGGGAGTAGTCAAAAAAACATGTTGCATGTTGGGAGTCAGTAAGATAGGAACAGGCCTGTACAGCTTACTCCAGTTCTGCTGCATATGCATCTGTCCTGAAGCTCTGTGGAACGTCTTGTGCCACCTCTCTGCAGGGCACAGAGAAGGACTGGAACTGATCGTCAGAGCTTTGCTTTTTTTGTCCTCTCAGAAGAGCTCAGCAGCAGAGTACCCAATGTCCTGAGTTGTTATGGCTCTGGACACTGGCAGGATATGAGGGGAACTGTAAGAACGGAAGGCTGGTATCCCACTAGGTCATAAAGGAGAAGAGGACTTCAGCGTCACTTTGAGTGTAAATTTTCTAAAAATAGGCTCTGAGCCTTTGGAAGTATGGGATTGATTTTACAACTTGGATGTGAGGGCTCAGAAACATAATTGATTGCTGGTTTACAACTTGGTATTGAGTTTTTTTTCCCCCTCTTTTTTGTATCAGGGTCTTGCAATACTCAAGCATAGGAAGGTGTTCAGTGAAAAACATAAATTTAAAAGGTCTTTTTGATATAGGTTTGTAGTTCAGGTATTTTAAATGGCATGTTGGAGAACTAGCGTGGGTCTCTTGTCATCCATAGCTAGGTGACGCTGAACAGACACTTGTGTGCCTTAATTTGTTCTTTATTTTTTGTCTGTTCAGCAAAGACATTTGTGCCCAATATTCCAGCAGTGCTGTAATGCTCAGTATTGCAAATTAAGTGAATTGACAGTGTTCACTGAATGTATAAAATGATATAAAAATACAAAATTCTGGGAGACATTTATGATGTTGATGGCTTTGGTCTTTGTACGTTTTCCACTCTAAAATCAAAATATTATGCAGTAGCATGGTGAGATGAGATTACATGTTCTGATGAGCACGTCTGAAGAAAATAAATGCCCTTGAACGTATTAGAGGTTCAGATAGCATATGGTAAACAAAAAGTGTGCTGAATAACTAGAATGGAAAGAACTGTGAAATAACTACCTGTATTGATGATTAAATGGCATGGGGGTCCTGTACTGTATTATCATGAAATGATGCTGTCAAGTGTGTAAAGGCAATTAAATTAAGGTTTAATTTACTAGATTAAAAGTATTGTGGATAATTTTGTTGGTCAAATGTAAGTAACTTTTCCTTTTCTTTTCTTTCTTCCTTATACCCCCCGTGTTCCTCTTTCTGGATTGCTTCTGCACCTGTGTGGACTCGTTGCTGTAATGGTTCGAATTCATCGTTTTACTGGACTACTTTTGGATGTATTCTATCGATAACTTCAACACTGGAAATGATGAAAATGTGTTGTTTACAAAGTAGCTGTAAGTATTACATTGGTAAGGATATATTACAACTGTTGTGCAAATACAAGAAGCATTAGAGTTTTAGTAGGTGAACTGAAAATGAGCTTAGGTAGCAGCTGGTTGAAAAGGGATAAAAGTTAAGGGGAAGCTATTGAGAGTATTAGAAATGTGAGATCTCACCTGGCACAATGCCACAAATACAGTGGAAGTCAATGCTTCAACAAAAAGAGTAGTAACTTCTTTTAAGAGCTGTTGTAGGAATTTAAGAAACTAAATTCCTAGTTTGTTTCAGTCTGTTTGGAAGTTGCATGTTACAAACAAATGCAACCTTTTAAAAATCAGTATGTTGAAAGCTTCATTGTTAATTGGTGTACCAGAAAGCTGAATCTGTTATCCAACTTCTGCAGTATAAATGCTCACGTTAAGTACAGTGTTGATGCCAGGTGTAACACTTCATACACCTTTCTGGTTAGTAACATTTATATTTCATTGTCTGAAATTGTGGATGTAAATGCTATAGACCCACTTAACAGAACAAACAACCCGAAAGTTGTCATCTGTTCTTGTTTAGCATTTCACACTCTGCTTTCTTAAAGTAACGCTATTTTAACTGTGGAGCTATATGTGAAGGGGAAGAGAAGAGAAATAAAATAAATTTTAAACAAGAATTACATTTAAACCCATTCTTGTAAGCAAAAGAAGTATTATGTAGATTGAATGAGGGGGGTGAGCTGTTTCTGGTAAGCACGACATAACGTTAAAAGGTATGTAGGCATTAAGATGCAGGTGGTTGACAAGTAGAACTATAAGGACTGTCTGACTGTTACTAAATATTTTACATCTGGTAGGATGAATAGCAGTTGCATATCTTTAATAGTTATTAAGGACCTGCACTGTTAAGGAGCTCATTAAGATCTTAGAGGACTCACCTGTACATCATGTAGTAGCTCTGAAGCATTGGCTCCTGCTCAGGGTTTCAGAATGTGATAGATTATATTCCTTACATGTAGCTGTAGTAATAGATTGGAAAAACAAAACAGTCTTTGTATTATTAAAGTCCTATCTGACTCTTTAATCTTTTGAGACCTTTCAGGTGAGACTATTGCTGCACTTAAGGATGAACTGAAACAAAAAGCATTTTAAAAAAAGTTTCTCAATGACACAAGGCAAACATTCCTGTACTTAGAGAAGTAATAACTTGTGCTGCATTGTGTGTATTCGAACTTGAAGCCATAACACCTAGCTTTAGCTGGCTATCCTTAAGTGTTCCTCTCTTGTTCTATATGAGTTAATGAGTTCAAAGATACTGCCTTTTTTTTTAAACTTGAAGGAGAATTGATACAGTGTATTATCACTAAATGAGAGCCGATAATAATTTGCACTAGGATTAAATCTGTCTTTTTGAAGTAATACTGCTAAGCTTGAACTTTTCGGTTTTATTTAAATTTGATGATGGCACCAGATAACATGTCTTTGTAGAGGTGTAGCATTGCTTGAGAATAATGGCGTGTTTGGCAAATGGAGAAATAAGTTACGTGACTTAAAGCAGAGTCAATTTATTGATTAGTGCTGTTGGATTGCAAAGAAGCTATTACTTCCATCATTCAGTGCTTTAAAAGGGATAGTGTTGTTTATATCCTTGCAAGGCATGTTTGCTTTCATTTTAAAAAACTTAAGAATTTTTTTAAACTCTAGGAGTTATTACTGCAATAAGTTTATTCTGTTAATTCAGTATTTAGAAAAACATCCAAGTAAGCATAAGTTAGTCACACATCAAATATAAATAAACTGTACTGTATCCCGTTCAGAGAAGTTCTGAGGCAATAGTGCCTGCAGTAGAACAGATTTTTTTTTAATTTTTTAAATTTTTTTTTTTTTTACAATTCCTCTGTCCTCTTGAAGATAATCTTAGGGGGGAATTCAAACTTGCAGACAGCGCTTCAGCTCTGTGGATATGCATAAATCTCTTAAGCTCTGAAACTGAGTCAATACCACCATGACTCTGCGCAGTGTAGGAGACTTACGCTCATACTACTTCTCTGTGTTTCATATGGGCATTGGAACAAAGTTGATTATATTTTAATCTGTTTGTGCTTGTACACTCTTGTGCTTGCCCAGTCATCTTGTGGTAATTGTACTTGCTCAAAATACTGCTGACTTTCTGTGCAAATCTCTTGGCTATCCAGTCACAAAACCCAGTCTTTCCTGTTTATTGGTGCAGTTCATTGCACTGTCTTTGATGTAGACAGCTTAGGGTGTCAAGAGGTTGGGCAGATAGGACCTTCTGCAAATGTGAAAATGAAGTAAACATTTACATAATTTAAAAATACAAAGTAAGAATTTACAAGCTTTTATTTTAACTTTTTCCAAATATCTCTTGCCCCTTAGCAACAGAAGAACCTTGAGGGATATGTGGGGTTTGCAAATCTTCCAAATCAAGTTTACCGGAAGTCTGTGAAGAGAGGATTTGAATTCACACTCATGGTAGTAGGTAAGTTTCTTTCTTTGTTTTGAATGGTGATCATTTGAAGTATATTGACGTAGTTCTTAAAATCTGTTATGGTGATGTAAATATGTTTTTTGGGATCTCTTGGGAAAATATGGATCTTCTACACTGTTAAATCTAGAGTGTTTAAAAAGAACATGTCTGATGTGCAAGTAGATGAGGAGAAGAATAAGGAATGAGAACTGTTTAGTTCATACAGTCTAAGTAAAAAGTTTGTTGTGGATCTAGTCTAAAATGTGACTTGCAAGTATGACAAAATAGAAGTAATTTGAACTTGGATTTTCATTTGAATAAAAAAAAAATTTGAACTGCTTTTGCAGTTTTGAGTGCAACATGGCAAACTAGGATCCAAAAGTAAAGTTGGAATGTTTCCTGGCACATAGCCAGGCAGCAGGATCCTGTATGTCCTGCAGTTCTGTGGCCACAAAACTTTGCTACAAAATCAAAGCTTTTAATTTAAACAAACCTTTCTAGTTTGTGTGGTTGCAAAGAAAACCAAAAGTAAACAGTGCATTCCCTATGGACTACAGAGAATGGGAAACTAGTTAGCATGGATGAATGGTGCCGTGCGGAACGGTTCACTTAGGCTTCAGTGATGACCCAGATTGTCATCTGTCCTGCTAGGACATCCGATTTCATCCCCGCCCTGCCTTCTTTTGAGGGCTTGTATGATAATAGACCGTTATTAAGGTTGGGTACATTTGTGTGTAACTGAGATGTATATCCAGTATAGGTGACTCCGTTTTAACATGCTAATGGTTAAAACAGTAATAATAATAAAAGTGTTTTATCGTAGCCAGCTGTCTCTTTGTTGATGTCTACCTTTATCTTTTGTAGTTTGGGTAACTTGATGATGCTTTGATGTTTTGTTATCAATACAGTGGATATCTTGTGCAGTCATTATGTACATATAGCATGTTATATAATAGTACTGTTGACAGAGTTAGAAATCAAGGTCAAGTTGGTGAGAACTCATTGTAGATCTCTTATAATTTTATTTTGATTACAAAGTGAATTAGAGTTTTAAAATATGAGAGTTGCTTTTTTCTTTTGGAACTTGATTACATGTTCCTTTGTAGCATCCAAGTACATAATTTATTTGGTACAAAACTGTTCAGTCTCAAATAAAATTTGGTTTTCTGCTATCTACAGGAAAAAAGGAGGAGGAAGGGAGAGAACTGTCTTAATAAAGTATTATTCCAGAATGGGGTATAATGTGTACTTCCAAGTTCCATTCTCGCAAAAAGAAAGTTACTTAAGCAGTAGATGTAGTGATGTATTAGAACTGGAGAAAATGTGTGAAATTGCCGCATATTCTTACATTTGCCTATAGTACATCCTAATGCAATTGCATTTAGGGGAACTGTAGAAAATTGTGGCCATTGGGAAGAAAAGTTGGCCTAAAATTAGATTGAAAATGAGATGTTGATCAGAAAACTTTGTACTAGTTTTAATATTTTTTGTACTTACTACTAACACTTAATTTGCATGCAAATCTGTCCCACTGTCTGGAAGCTTACTGGGGGAATTGGCAGTAGTTTTCTAAATTAAAAATTCATCTAATTCTCTCCTTCCACTCCTAAGTATAGAAATTGGATATTTGGAAGTGAGCATTTAAACAAAATGGTAACTGATATTTTAGTACTCTAACATCTGGGGAGGGGCAGAGAGGGAGAAATGTTTTTGTTCTAGGACTTCAAAGCAATGTGTCTGGCAATAGCCTGCCCTGAAAAGATGGATCTGTTTTAAATATGAAGATCAAATATTTTGTGTATTACTGATTGCTTTTGTTAGTAAACATTGTAGTGTAATGTGCTGTTAGATTCTTAGAATTGTAATTATCTATGCCTGTGTTAATCCCTTGAGATAGTGTACTCTGACTTGGTTTGATAGGGTCGTTAGCTGACCTTATGATACTGTTCGGTAATAGTAAAGGGAATTATCTTATAATTATCTACTTACTAAAAGTTTTAGAATGTAGTGCTAATCTGTATATGGTCAGTGCTGGCTGAATAAGGATATTGTATGTATCATCTTTTGGAGGTAATCTAAAATATTCTCTTGCTCTTTCTACTTCCAAGAACCGTGCATGCATGGCTGCATTTTCCTGTAGATTGCACAATTACTAGTGTGCTGGCTAGGCTTTATTTATACGTTCTTCAGTGTTGGTATGTTACCTGTTTGCTCGGAAATGAAAAATGAGAAAACCAATACTTGTGGTTGATATAAAGAAGAAAACAAATTATGTTTGGGATCTGCAATCTCTGTGTCCAGCTATTTTTGGGCATTTGTAAGGCTTGATGTTGCAGCCAATGCATTAGTATAACAACTGTTTTTCCAGTTGTCCATTTAGCCTGGAATTATCAGTTAAACTTAATAGACGTGCATAGCGTGATATCTGTCGTCTTTGTCTTGAAATGTGTAGCATTCAAAAGTCACCAGACCAGTGTTTTGGAGGGATGTGCCAATATCAGCTGTACTAACTGTTGTAGAAACAATTCGGTGTTCAGTTTAACCATGTAAGATATTTGTCACTGAGGAAGTAGTAAGTACAGCATCCAACAGATCTGATGTTTTTTCCGGACTAAGCTGGTTGAGGGCATTGTTTTGGAATTGTCTCCATTTCAGCCAGGTGGGCAATGCTCTGTCCTGTAACTTGCTTTTTGAGCAGGACTCATGAGATTCCTTTATTTGAGGCTTGTAAAGCTAGTGAAGCCTTTTCTGTAAATATAGTTGCTAATTTCAACCTGTTCTGGTGTTTACATTAAATGTAACTAAAGGGTGAAGTGTTTGTGGACTACACACATATAAAAAGTTGATGTTAAAGTGTCCTTTTCATATTTAGTGTTTTAAGAATCATTGAAAATATGTCAAGTTTGCCTTGGTATCTTGCTTCCTTCATAATCTTGTGTAATCTCTTCAAGTATAAGGTAGTTCTTAAAACCCTTGAGAACCCGACATAAATATTTGGTCTGTGTGGAATCCAAAGTAGTAGTCTCTGTATTTCTCTGCTATATGTGCTTTTTGGAGGAGAGTACATGCTTAAGTCAGATGCTTAAAAAAATAAAACTTCCAGAAGTAATACTACCATGGTTAGAGGCTCACAGTTAAAGAAAATGTTAATTGTGAAATTGCAGTTATGTCTGTTTATTAATATAATTACACTTGCTTAAGTAGTTGGCTTGTGGTTTTCTTTTTGTTTTAGTGTAATGAGTTGTGGAACAAACCGTTGCTTTTCAGTGTGTCTTTTTTCTAAATGCTGAATCAGGAAATCCTTCTTTTGTTGTTCTTGTGTTGAAATTACGCTGGTAATGTGATTTGAACCCAAGTAGATGCAAAGTCATAATTTTAAAAAATTATTTTCTTCTGTAGACTTGATGTACTTAAGAATAATTACTTGGAGTGGCTTTTCCTAGAGTTATATACTTTAAGGTGTTCAGACTTCGTGGACCTTGTTAGAGGTTCTTTAATTTATTTTTTTAATACTCTGATTTGCAAAGTGCAGAACACTTATAGTCAAGTGACTTTCCAGAGGATCTTTCTATGCAGTTCCTATTCTTGAACAACTGTTTGGTAGCTTCTACTCTGAAAGCCATTTAGAAACCTCTCCTATAGTAAATTATCTGTTTTGTTTTCTAATTGTTGCTTTAGCCTTGTAGATCACCTGTAGATTACAATTTAAAGGAAAATGTCATGCAGTGTTGTCATGGTGTTTCATGTGTAATTATATGCACACTCAAATGTTTTGGTTTAAACATGGCTTTTTGGCATGGATGCAAAGGAAAGGGCTATATTTTGCAAGACTAGAAGTTATGTTAAAGTACACTCCGATTTAAAAAAAAAAAAAGCTTTTATTATTTGCTGGAGAAAACTTGGGCTGGTTTAATACTGGTATGTTCTGGTGATAGATCATGCTCTGATTAGAATTACCCCCTTCAATTTGTTCACTTACTGGAGCAGTTTATTTATCAAGACAACCGGTGGTACCAAGAGCCTCAGATGCTCCTACCTACTTGTTCTTTGCTACTCTGATATCTTCCCCCCACAGTTTTAAAGCCAGGGACAAAATCATTAAGCGTGTGGTAGGATAGGAAGAACAATCAAGTGAAAAATAACCCGTGGATGGGCAGTACAATTTAGTATTAGCTTTTTTGGGATGTTCCCAGTTCTTGCTGGCCTGCTGTGATTTGAAATCCTCTTAATTAAGGTTTCTGTAGTATTCCTACTACCACAGCATCTGAATATGTGTTTGGCCTTTGGTATGACCTTCATGCCTGTCTGATATTGCTGTGTGAGGGGCTAGGGCCAGGTCAGACAGCACTCTTCAGTTCTCAGGGTACTCTTTCTGTAAGGAAAAGTGCCTGGATTCAACTGGAAGTCTGGATTCAACTGTTGTGTAGCAGATACGGCTCCCTTAAGAAACTAGATTTAAAAAAACAAAACAAAACAAAAAAACCAAAACTAAAGTTGCTAGTGTTTTGTTGACAGGATTATGAGGTCTCACTGAAGTACAGAAATAAGAAAGGCTCTTTGAAGACTTTTGTAACCATAAAAAAGTATAATTTACTGCCTTTCGTGTACTGGTGCTGTGGATATGTGTTCCAGCAGTGATGTCTACAGAGTATTAAAATTGATAGCTTAATACTTACTTGTGCGTGATTGGGGATGCCGGAGCAAAGTATGTTAAATTCAGGAGAATTGGCAGAGATAAAAATGAAAGGAATAGAAAACGGGTGGAACTCAGAATGAAGCCAGGGCATTCCTAGAGAGGGCAGATTCCTCTGGAGTAATGCCTCACCAATAGCATATCACTCCTTTCTGTGGAAGGAGGTTGATAAAGGTTTTTTGAGAAGGCAGAATAGATTAACTTGTAAAGATCTTTCTGTGGAAAAGAAGTGAATCTCTTCAAGATGTGAAAGGTCAGTAATCTAACGGTACGTTTACTGGTCTGCAGTGTGCGACTTTCTACTTGGTTACTTTCAGGTGAGAGCTTGAAGTATAGATTCGTGTGACTGCTTGGCTTCAGTTAGAAAATCTTCACTCGTACTTCTTTGTATGGGTGGGTTTTGTGTTTTTCTCTCCCTTTTATAATACAATGAAATACAGTTTGCAGCATGCTTGCTGTTCTTGCCTTTTGTGGTATTTTCTAGTATTGAGGAAAGAAACCTGCACAAAGTCTAAAACCTGATGGAGGAAGAGAAACTTTTTACATTGTATTATTGTTGAAATTTGGTGTCAGGGAAGGTCAGTTAATCACCTGTTTGAGTTTTAACTCTAACAAGTTGCTTATAGCATAGTGGTTTTTAATCACTCAATATGAAAAAAAAAAATCCTTGTTAAGCTAATTTTAAACATTTCCCTTGCTGTGCAATAGTTTAGACTTGTACTGAAGGATGCTTAAAGACTCTAATGGCCAGAACTGAAGCTGGTGTTTAAAATTATTGTTCTTCAGTTCTCTATTTCTAATTGTTTGCAACTATGACATTAATTGGAATAGTAGTGCTTACTGAGTGACTTTTAAAAGAGCCTTTGGGCTTTTATTTTCTTTATGAACTGTTCGGATGCAAAGCTTCTTGAGTAGATTATATGAAAGCCAACTTGCTGTCTCTTACTGGATGCTCGCTGTCATATGAATCTTGAGTTGTGACAATTAACCTTAAGTACCAAGTATTATTATATTAAAATGTTGCTGTGAAAATTTAAGGAAAGGTTTTGTAAAGCTTTGGTGGTTTTATTTAAACTAAACTGAACTGTTTCTTGTGTGGCAGCGTTTTGGTCTCAGCCTAATTTCTCTTTTAAAATTCTTTGTTTCCTGGTAAAAGTTTTTGAGGGAAGAGACTTATACCTAAGTACATGGATGTGAACCCATAATTTGGCAAAATAACCTCGTTGTCTTTTATTTCTTTAAACAAGTGATGATTCTATTGGAAACATTTTCCTTCTTCTATTTCATATATCGTTTTCTTGTCAGTCTTGTAACAAATGGTCTGAATTCTTTTACTTCAGTCAGTATTTAAAACTGGTTCTCTAATGGTTTTCATGAAATTCCCTGAATTCATCTATCTAATGAGATGCTGTGCTCTGCACTCTGTAGGTGTCATCTTCACTGTCTTCTTTCTTTAAGCTTTGTGGTGTTTTTCATTACTTACCTACGTAAGTAATCCTGTCATGGTGTCATGGCTGTTTTCAGGCCAGCTGTAACTTTTTCTATGTTTCTAACTACATAAATATTTTTGCTCTAGGTGGTTTTCCTTATCCTAGCTTACCAATTTCTCATTTTATTTCTAAATAAAAATAACTTTGCTGATTTTACAGATCTGAATATGTGAGCACATGCACACAGACGTGGTTACTCTGTTGGTATGTCATGTATTACAGTACACTTGCTCATGATGGTGAGATTGGCATTTGAACCTGGTCCATGTTCCTGTTGGTGACAGGTTTGTAGGTAACAATTTAACTGAAATTTTTTTTTTTAATATTGGAATAAGAATAATTAGTCACTATATGATGTTCTAGTTATGCTTTTGTAGATGCTCAGATGTAATAGTGTTTACTGTAATGTGTGAACTTAAAACACATCTTAAAGAAGGTACCTAACTAATGGATACACTCTGCAGCTTAAATTGGTTGTCAGGTGGCCATCAGTTGGTTGATTCTTCAAAAGCCAACGTTTTTTCCTGAGCTGCCACAGTGCATTGGTAGGGTGTGAGCTAAATGTTGCATGTCTTGTAAGCCATGGCGTGTTAGAAATCACACTGCTACCATTGCTGGTTTCTTATCCCTGGGTGACCAGTTGCCAGTACAGTGCAGGACTGCTTTTGGGGCCATCTTTGCCACAATCCTGGAGCCCAATTCCAAGTAGAAGTAGTTTTTTTTGTATAGACCAGTATCCTGTATGAATTGAAAACTGTCTCTTCCTGTTGGCTGGAAATGTTAGGTTTCTCTACTGTATCAAGAAATGCCATCAGTTTCACGAATGAATAGGTTAATATTGTAACCAAAGTGATATTCTTGGATGGAGTAGCTGTGGTCTAAACTCACAGTTGTAGTAAAGCCACAGTGACCTGTTAAATGTGACTCTTCTGATTCAATATGTGTGTTTTCCCTCTGCCTGATTTTGCAATAATCAGTTCAGATCTTCCCTGTGAGTCTGTTAGAAGCTGTTAAATTTTGTTGCTTTTTTCCAGTGTTTTTCTGTATGTGGTGTGGCTATTGCACACAACTGTTTTGTTTCAGTTTTCAGATGTTTTCCTGTTGAGTTTGAGGACATTTACTGATAAATCAGAGTTTATACCGTACTCTTGCCTAGAGTTTCTTTTATTAAAGAGAATGATAATCTTAAGAATATTTTTTTCTCCCTCCTATTCTGGTGTTGTTGTCTGATGTTTTTTACAGTCATTTACTGTAATATAATACTTAAGGCAGAATATTTAGATTTACCAGTGGTTGGAGGGTGAGAAAGGCTGCTGAAGCAACTGTTTCATCAACTTAGTATTTCTGTTTGAATTATTGTCAACCTTTACTTCCATCCCAATTTTTCACTGTAGGTAGTTTTGTTATGCCCACCAAGAACACAAATGGAAGAACTCTTACACTCTGTATTGGAATGGTGCTAAGTTTCTGTCAAAGTGTTGATATAAGCTGTATTAAGTGCGTAATGATGCCATTCAACATAGTTCCTTCCCTCCAGAAGGAACTTTCACTCCAGAAGTGAAGGTTTTTTGGAGTCTCTTGACTTCCCAGTTTCACAAGCAGTTCTGGCTTTGTGTCACTGAAGTTTTGACTTCTGTCATTGATGAGACTTTAAGCCAGAAATTATGCTGACCTCTTACAACGAAACTACAAGTGTGTCAGAGTTAATGCAAAGTGCATCATTCAGATGCTTCTGTTCATGAAACTTCTGCTGTGAAGGCTAAACAAGTGATTTTCATGGGGTGGATGCTTCTCCAGAAGGGCAAGAAATAGTCTGCGATTGAAGGGAGTTAAACTTCTGGCCTTCTGCAGAGTGAGAGGCAGTGTAACGAAAGGACACAGATAAATGCAGGGTGGATAAGGGCAGCAAGTGTCAGTTGTAAGAGTGTCTGGCTCTGATACTTCTCGGGATGTGCGAAGTCTCTAAGGTGACAGCTTGGGTATTTGAAAAGAATCGTAAGCATTCCCAGGTGACATGTCTCCAAAAGCACTGCTGTTTGCAGTTAAATAGCAGTTTTGTAGTCTGAAGTCATTATGTGTTAAGTTGTGAATTTATGGGCTAATCCTGAGTCTTAGGCCCATTTCCTACTGCTAAGCCAGTTAAAAAGTAGTAAATCAGTGGCCTGAAAGCAGTTGCTGGATGTTCATGGAGCATCGTGCAGAAGAGGCCAACAAACATTGTGTGAAATGAAAGAACTGTGAAACAAACCACTGCTGAAAAAGATCATCATTATCAGATAACGCAGTTGGTGACGCTTGATAAGCTTGAATGGCATGGAGTTAAGCAACAAAGGGAATTCATTGCACAAATGTATCAATTATTATTACTGCCTTGATCCACATTGACCATGTCTTCTGTCTTTCAAGATATAAATACTAAGCTTTGTGTTCAAAAGCTTTGTAGGGTAACACGTGTTTTAGAAGCAAGTGACATCAATCTTCAGTTTGTTCGAGGGTTTTGGAGCTTATTGTTCTTGATTTATTCTAATTTAAGACCTGTAATTTTTGCCTTTAAAAGTTACTTGCCAGTGATATAACAAAATGTTACGTTGTTCTACTCTGGTGGAAATGCCAGTTCTCAAGGCTCTGGTTTTTGCAGTCAGACTTAACAGCTCGCTAAATTAGAAGGTTTTGAACTATTGCACCAACTGTAGTTGGATTTTTATTCTTTTGGAATAATCAGATTTTTGTTACAAAAAAGGGAATATTCTGAAGTTGCCTCATGAAAGGTCTGAATGGTTCACCTGTGATACAATATTCTGGTGAAGAAGCTAATTGAGCTTTCGTCTGTAAATATCTCATGAAAACCTATGATATAAATCTGTAAAACATTTACTTTGTATTAAACTGTGATCTGTTAATTTGCCTTCACATCTACAGGATTTTCTGACCAGTATCAGGAGATAGTGTTAAAGTTTCTGTCTCACACTACAAAGTTAAAAGGGAGATGTAGGTTTTCTGAGTGTAAACTTTTTTGTTTGTCTTGAAAGTCAGCAATTCCCTTTTGCCATCTGTTCTTCCTTGATTTAAGGTATGAGAAAGTTTATGGTCAGTTTCCTGTTATTTTTGCTTCACTTTTTTCCTTATTAGCTATTTACATCTGCCATTGATGAAGAGGATTTGGTTTGTTTTCTTTTTTTCACCCCCCAAAAAATACTTTATGTGACAAGTGGCCCAGTCTTTCCAAGACGCGTTAGAGCAATTAATGTTATACCCTGAAGTAAAGGTACCATTGTCTTCGTGTAGGATGGCACAAGTAAATAACATAAGGAGCTCTTTCAAGGACCTGAAGACAAGCTTGACTCTGAACATCAGTTTTCTTGGGTCTTAGTGTGTGGTGGCGTTTTGTTTTAAAGACCTGTGGAGAGGCTAGCAATATGAAATAGTGTTCAAGTTTAATTGTAATTATTTTCCCTACTGAACTTACTACATTTTGGTCACCAGAATTGTAACCTTGACTCTCCAGACTCCTGGCAAAAGACTGGGGGAATGTAGAAACCTTTCAGACAGTTGAACGGGTTTGTGGCTAACCATTCTGTCCTCCCAGCAAGAGTACTGAAGTCATGAAAAGGAATTATATAATCTACTTGTAGCTGTTTAGGGTATGGTGCTCCTTGCTCTTAAAATGCTGTAAGTAACCTTAGTAGGAATCTTCTGATGCAGAAAGAAACAACTTTCTAAAGAAAGTTTTCTATAGAAAACTAAATCCATGTACTTACAAGTATACTAATTCTAAAATGCAGTTCTTGCTTTGTACTTTTTGGTCCTTTCACCTGCTGTTGTTGAACTGTTGAACAGTGAGGTCAGTCTGATCAGACATTTTTAGTGACTGAATGAAATGAGTTGAGACTTGGATGATCAGGCCAGATTTTAGCCCTAAGTATTCCTTGGATTGGAACAATTTGGCTTGAATTGTCACAGCTATTTCAGCCTATACGGTACGTGAAAGGGTGTGATTTTCCTACAGTTAGACTGTGGTTTGAACTGAAGGCAGTGTCCAAATTTTTATTTGACTGTGAATTTATCTGCTTTGGTCGATTTATGCCAAATGGCAAGCATTCAGATAACTGAATAAAATAAAACTGACTCAGAGGAAGTGTTTTATGAACTTTGCAGATACTTGGGCTGTTTGAGGTTCAACTCAAAAAACAGCTCCTGCTTTAAGTAACAACAGAAGCATTTATTCTACGACTACTTGCAAAACGTTTTTACACGTTTCTAATTAGAAAGGATTTGAGACCTACAGGTTCAAAGCATCATCTGTATTATGTAATCAACAGACAAACTTTTAGGCAGTATATATCTATGTATCTTTTTGTCCCTCAGTTTTGACACTCTTCTGAAGTTTTGTATCCATCTGTGTTGTTTTGCTAAAAATAAATTTCTTAGAAGTAATGTGCTTTTGGGGCACAGCATAGAGTGCTGTAATTGTATTTTCTAATGCCTATTAAATTGCACTGAGTGGCTGCCTGAGACCAAGCAAGGATACAGATAGCAGGATAAGTAGAAAATACAGGAAGTCCAAAGGAGGATCAGTATAATGACTATGGCTAAAATCGTGGCATGGCGCTAATTTGGACAAAGCAGGTTGTCTGTAAAGATGGGTGAAGAGGTCTCCAGTTGTGTGCCTCCTGCAGTTTCTTGACTGTGCATCTGTAGATCTCTTTCAAAAGGCTTCAGAATAGCCCTTCTGCTAATAAGCGTCAAAGAGCTATTTCTCGCTCAGTTTGTGACTAGCTGAGGTCAGTGCCTTTGGTTTCTGAGAAATAAATTGTGAGCTTAATAGCAACAGGGCCTGACTGTACACAGTGCTTGCTTTTTTGTTTACTATTTGTAACTTCCCCCAAGCACATGTTGTTAAGAGGTCAAAATAAAGATCTCTATCAACTAGCACCATACATGCCTTAAATTAGGGTTGCCTCTGATAGAAACTTGCATTAGATTAAATTGCATCTATGACATTTCTTAATTTGACACTAATTTGGATGTGCAGTGTGTGAAGACCTTCGTTGGTATATGCCTTCTTTTATTAAAGAAAAGATTGTACAATTAATGAGTAAACCTGTAGCTGCTTATCTTATTCCTTTAGCACTTTAACATTGATACATTATTGCATCAGTTTTTGGGCCATTGGAAAGCAAGGCAAGAAAGGACTACCTATTACTGGTAAGAAAGATGAGCTGATGGCAGATGCAGAGAATTTTTTCTCCTTATTCAAATAAGCTTATGTTTGTCAACATTGTGTATTTACTGATTTCCTTAACTGACTGCTGTCAGCTTAAAAATAAGTAAAATCAATTTAATGAATGTTGAATATAATTGATATTTAAATAACTACTTTATTACAATGAAATGATTTTTAAAAAGCCCGACAACCATGCTTCTATAAAGATGTTGTGTACTTTGCTTGTTTGTGTTTCTAAGTGGTTTAATTTAGAGGTACCTTTCTAAGGTTAGGTTATCCTCAATGTGCCGAATGCAAAAATAGGCACAAAGGTTAGGGCCCTAGCCTCAGTAAAGTTGAATCTTTACTGACTGCATTTTGTGGTTTTGGGGAGGCATTTCATAACTTGTTCTGTTCATGTTTGTGCTTTATGGAATGCTCTCTCCTGAGGAGTAGCCCTCTCGGCCCGGGTAAGTGGTTAAAGACTTAATTTGCATTTTCATCCATATCCTTGGCTGTAAAACTTTTGATTCTCCAGAACCACATTTCCTATCCAATCAATAACAAACTGGAGGGATTTTTTTTCTTCTTTTTTTTTTTTTTTTTTTTTTTGGTGGGTTTTTAGTAAGGAGGAGAAAGCTGCTTGCTAGTTGTTCCGCTGCTGCGAATTAGACCTTTGCAGGAATACTAGAAGAGTCAGTACTTCCTAGGAAAAGTGTCACCCCTTAAAAGCAGTTTGTTTTTCCTCACCTGAGAATTTTCCCTATGGAGTATCTATATTTTTTAAATGTGTGTTTTCTCACCAAGGTATTTCTGGTGTGTATACTAGTACTGACAGTATTATCTGAGTGACATAAGAACCTCAATAAATGTTACCTATTTATTATGGAGAGGCATAAATATGCAGCTTCTCTTATTTGTAGTGAACTGCTGTCTCAATTTGCTGTGTAACATTTCTCCCCACCCTCCCAGTTTGGCTTTTTATATAAAACTTCTTCATAGCTGAAGTTTTATGATAGATTTTGTTACATATAGAGCAAAAGAATTTTAAAAAAACTCGGCTGGGTTTTCTTGGTACAGTGAGAAGCTTTTCAATTAGGTGTCTTTATAAAAACAAAAAAATTAAAAACTGCCAAAACCCAGGAGAAATAAACAACTGAGAAATTTTTATTTCCCAGCTAAGAAGACCAAGATAACTAAAGACTGTCTTGTTTCTCTAGATGATCTCATGACTTTTAGTTAAATTGTGCCTTGATTATGTTTATGCTTCTGGGAATGGAAGATCAAGGGCTGTATCTTACATGCCTTTCTACCTATTTTGTTTAAGCTGCTGTGTCATAGCACTACTGTTGAATATGTTTAGCATCCTTTCATGTCCAGTAAATTGTAGAGATCTTGTTTCTAATGTTTCTGGCTGCAGCTTTTTTTGTTGATGTACTTTGGATCCTTTCCGGAAGATTTTTTTATTACTTACTGTCTTCAGCTCTTTCCGCATGTTCTAACAAAATGACTGCATATGTCAAAACATATTTATAGCTTCGAGTTACTTTCTTCTAGAAGCAAGCAAAAGCTGTGGTTCTTGAAGCTATTCTGGGAGAAAGTGGGGACTTGATATTCTGGGTGTGAAGATGAGAAAGTACTGAAAGGGGAGGTGAAAACAGAAGACAAAGGAAGCTTCTTATATTGCCGCTGAGTCTTCAGATGTAAATTTTGATTTGCAAAAATAGTTAGTCATTGAATTTTCCGTGGATAAAAAGGTGGAAA
The DNA here is from genome assembly GCF_000699245.1 of Pterocles gutturalis. Taxonomy (NCBI): domain Eukaryota; kingdom Metazoa; phylum Chordata; class Aves; order Pterocliformes; family Pteroclidae; genus Pterocles; species Pterocles gutturalis. The sequence goes on along the minus strand of NW_010103494.1, from coordinate 6,852 downwards.
AAATGTGACTGGGACAGATATTTGTGGAATCAAATCCCAAGATTCAGATTTAGCACTAGGTGGTGTACAGTGTTTCCCTAGAAGGTTGGGGTAAATGAGTTGCCACTTAACAGAGTTTATTACAAAGCACATCTGTTGGGAGAGCCTTGTCGTCTGGCTGTCTGAGTCGGGTGTGTACCATGTTTGGGACATTGTGCAGAGACACTCTGCTCAGGATGAATGCATTTACTAATATTCCAGTTAAGCTTCTGGGATTGGTCCGAGTATTGTATCATGGGGCCTTTTTGTAAGCATATATTCTTCTCCATACTTCTTTCATTAGAAGCTTCTTTGCCGTTTCTGTTACATGTGAGCTCACTGGGTGTTTCCTCTTGAAGGCTTAAACACGTTTTCATCTTGCCCTTTCTATCATCAAAATATCACTAAATGCATTCAGTAATCCTCTGGGCAACTTTTTTTTCCCCTGACTTAGATGATTCGTGTCTAACAAAGACAGACACCTTAAAGGTTAAGTGCAGAATTAGTTCTTGCACAAATGTGGTGGCCCATTTGTTCGTGGTCCGTAACATGCTATGGATCTATTGACTACTGCCATTCTGAAGGGTTTTCTCACTTGTAGCTTGTTGAGAAGCTAGGTCAGTTTACTGGCTTCAAAGAAGGGTGTTTGGCATAACACTTTAATATGAAGTCTCCATCTCAAACTATAGCTCATAATAAATTGGCTACAGACCATGCTGGTTTTCCTAAGCTATTGCCTTAGCTTTTTGCCTTCTTTGGCTATTTTGAGGCACTTGGATTCACTCTAAGCTAGATATAGAAACCTTCAGTGTTGGAATATCGATTTTCTGTTTTTCATAAACAAAACCTGGACATTGATATAATAGTTCTACGTTTTGGTTGTTTTTTCACATCTTGCAGAGGAGCAAAGAAAACTTTGAATACTTTATATAAAAAAGGTTCCCAACAAAGTATAAGTTTAGTTAAATGCAGTGAAATTTGACCTTTTTTATTTGTGTATGTAAGTTGCTGTGTAATGATGTTTTTGAAAGGTGGTGTGGAGTTTTGTTTTTTACTATCTCTTTACTCCCTGTTGGCCATATTTGAGTTTATGCATAGTGACTATGACTTGTACTATGTTGATACTTCAGCTACTCAAGCTTGTCGAAACTACTCCAGCTTGCCTTTCAAAACAGGCTTCTTAATATCTCGGTTCTAAGCGTGCTAATTAGTAGTTAGCATTGGTCATAAATCAAAACTAAGTGCTGTTTGTGTATGCTAAGAACAGGATGAATTAATAGAGCTTTTAGTCTTGTTACATGCATGTTGGCATTTTTTTGTTGGAGGGTATATGAAGTGTAGTTGTTTAGTGCTGATCCTTCTCAGTTAAATTCAATGAAGTTCTAAAATAGTATTTTGTCTGTGCTTTGGTCCAGTAGTGTTTTTGGAAAGAAGCAAGTGAAAAAGATAAGGGCAACTCCAAAGCTGCAGTGGTGTGGGTTGTTTTGGTTTTGTTTTTCAGTAGTGCTAATTTACTGAGTTGTACGTAAAGCTTATATGCAAAAAGGTTCTCAAATATGTTGTTTTTTATGAAGTTTTATGAGCTCTGGTGCATAATAACACACTCCAGGTACGAGTATGTTTACTACGTACTGTGCCATCCTTCATTTTCAGAGCTGTGAAGACAGATTGCATAGGACATTTCCTATGATCCAAAGGTGCTAAATTCATTTTCATGTGAGACATTCGTATATACTGTCCAAAATACTCCTCGAAAGAGCCTAACCGTATTCTGCACCTTGTTGCTGCCTGGGTCAATGGACTAAAGATAGAATTGTAAATGAAATGTATTCAGTGGGTTATGAAATCTCTGAGAGTAGGAGTGTAGTTGCAAAAGTTCCATGGTTTTACATAGGCTATTTCAGGTTTGTTTTCTTGGGTGGGATTCCCGAATAGAAGGTTAAGAGGACTAATTTCTAGTCCCTCTTTGATAGTGGAGTCAACTGGTTACTCCCAATAATTATATTCCACTTCCAAGGCACTAACATTATTATAATTTTCAGCTTTGGCTCTGGAAGGGGCCAGGATTGTACGTGAATCCTGCTGCCTTGGTTGGCAAACCATTGCCATGTGTTGGTGGGGTTGGGAAAAGTGGCTCTCAACTCAGTGAGGGCTACTTTGGGTAGTCTGAGGGGATGAGGACTAGAAAGTACAGCTCTGCTGTAGGGAAGCAGTGCTTCTGCACTTGAAGGGAAAAGGAGTAAACAGATCAACAGCAAGGCTCTGTGTAAGGAAGCTGGAGTCCAAAAGCATTAATACACATGTATATGAAATAGAATATAAGGAAAAAACTGTTTTGGGTGTGTTCCTCTCTTGGCTGAATGAAAGCTGACTTCCTTACTCTCATGCTTGGGTGTGGGAAGACAGACCCTGAAGTTGTGAGGAAAAGAGGAGAAGGGAGGTTTGTTTCCTTTCTGGATTGAATATAAATTATACCCCTATAATTAGATAGTTTGTCTAGGAAAAAGCTTTTAGATAACTAAGGCCAGCAGTGATCATACAGAAGAGCCCCTTGAGACTGAGGAAATATTCTGCATTTAGATATTTTAAAATGAGTGCTTTTATAGACTAACTTGGGATTGTACATGTCTGTGTAAAGTATTAGTGCTGTTTTTCCCTCATACCTTTTGTCTGGCACCAGAACACTGGTTGTTCTTCCTTACGGGTGGAAGACATGGTGATCATGCTGCCTGTTGTCAGATCCCTTTTACTCCACCACCTCACTAGGTGACATGGGGACCTCTTGCAGAATTTCAGAAGGTGCTGAAGACTAGAAATGTCATGTAATTATATAGATGCTGGTTTTGAGCTTGCCTGCTAGGAAGCGATGGCCGTTGGTGTCTAGAAAGCAAAACTTGGGTCTTCCAGTTATGGAACAACTTGTACAAAAATCATCCATAAAATTGATAAACATTTTTGTAATGATATACTTGCAATTAAGCCTGTATTAACTGTTTGCAAGTTAAGACAATTTTGTCTGAGCATTGCTGTTCTTCCAGTAGAGGTGTAAATGTGGCATTAGGTGTAGTTAAGTCTTAGGTTTTTTGTGTGTAGAAATGCTGAGAATCCATAAAAGTACATGCCTTGTTTAGTGTGCAGACTGTAAGCTGTAACTTAAACTTTTTAAGTTAGAGTTAGCCAGAGTAGTTCTGACCGCTTTTTACCAATAGATTACTTTGTCAACTGCTGCAAACTTGTCAGCAGTAAAAGCTTCAAGCTTGTTTGTCTTAATTCCATAAATGTCGAGATGTTTAGCATCCGCAGGTAGCACTTTGAGGATCGGCAGTAGGCTTGCTGTGTTTGCTTTTCCTAGTGAGGAAATTATCAGGTAGTTCTGTTTCCTCTTTGGTGGATGATGGTTTTTTTAATGATTTTTTTTGTCCCCTCTTTTTCCATTTATGGCATTTGAAGATGGTCAGTGAAGCATGTAGAAGCACACAGGAATGTAGGTATGGTATGTCTGTAGTAGGTTTGAGGGCCTTCCAAATGTTTGCTGAGTAAAGGCCAATGATCTTTAAGATCAGGAAATTGATCCTGACAGCAAAAAGAAACCAGTGAAATCTCTTTAAAATCTGGTCGATGATAAAGATGTGACCATTTTTTTTTTTTTGTACTCTACAAATGCTCTGAAATCAACGTAGCTTTGAGCAAAACTGAAATGCTTTATTTTTAAAGAAGTGTTTCAACTTAAAACTTTATTGAATGTGCTTTAAATGACTCTTTTCAGAATCATAGCTAGTTGTGTTTTAGGAAAAATTTTGGCCCAGAAATATACTAACTTGATGTCCAGTCCTTTAGGATTGTTTTGAGCAGCAGAAAAGACAGCTTATGGTCATGATGGGGAGAGGGGAAGCCTTTAAATGTAAGAAGAGACAAGAGTATGCATTTCATTCTTTTTGCAGGGGACTAGACGCAGCTGGATGTTCCTTTTCCAGTAATTAGGAAGTTTGCTTATAGAGAAGGAATTTTTCAAATTTTTGGTCTTACCTTTATAATTGAAAGAAAAAGTACAGCATCCTGATAGAGGTTGCGGTGCTACATCTCCATGGAGGATGTTGTGAAACATAACTCTGGTGGTAGAAGTAGCAAGTTATGTCCAATTATTAATAAGTCTGGTCACTTCAGTACCTGAATTATCTCTGGAGCAACTTAGGCCTGTAATTCAAATGAAGAATTATTAGAGATGAGGGGGAAGAGTAGAAAGAAGAATCCAAAACAAAAAACCTTAATGGAAATTCAGAAGGAAAGATGATGTTTTGGAGGGCTGGTAGTGACAACCTTGATCTTTATTTTACGTTTGATTTTTTTGATCAAACTGTAAGAAGTTAACCTGAAATGCATACTGTAAAGAGGAAGCTCGTTGTGGTTGTTTATGGTGAGTTTATTTTTGGAAGGAATATTCTCAGGAGAGCAGAGGGCTTATTGATGTGCACTGTGACACAGCTCAGTGCAGCAGAGATTTCTGCTGAACTCTCAATCTTGCCTAAACCCATTTTCCACAGCTTTGTGATTGATTTCTCTGTGGGACTGTTGCTCCAGCATAATTGGATACTCCTCTCCCAGTATGATATTCAATTTAGGACTTTTGTCCTTGCTTTTCCTGTGACTACTCTGCGTGGCTTAAGTGCTTCAGTGTTGAGAAGTTTTGTTCAGAAGCAGTGTAGACTGGGGCTGCCTGCATATACCTATTATTTTCAAATATAGCTATCAGTTTATTTTTCAATTTTATTCAAACTTTCTTGTACTTTTTGAAGACTTTCCAGCTTTCTTTTCTCCCAGTTCCCCTCATCCCAACTTCACATTTTCTATTGATTCTAGTATGTGCTTGTATGCTATCGATACCAGTGGATTTCTTTGACGTGGCTCTTTTTCCACTGCACAGTCTGATGTGGTAAACTGTCTTTTTCGAGTCCTCCTTCAATAATTTAAATGTTGGTAGGTCTGTAACGGGACCAGCATAAAATTACCACTGGAAAATAACTAGAGATGCTGTCTCCAAGATCGCTTGTTCCTTTGAGAGGTTTCCCATTGGAATATGGCAAGGATAATTCGCGTCACAGATGTTAATGGAGAAAACACTGTACAGAAAACCACTTTTTTAAAGTGGCACTGGAGTCAGCATTAGACTTGTTTATTTCAATGCTTATGTTTTTCTCATTTTTTTCTAGCTTTTCGGTAATTGCACATCTTTAAAAACTGTAAAATTTTTTGAGTATTTTCATTTCTGTATTGTGCACGTCAGTTTACTGTCCCAAACCAGATTACGATGACTTTTAGGAAAACGAGATGAGTACTTTTTGTTGCCAAAAAGAAAAAAAAAACAAAAAAAGAAAAAAAAACACCCCTCCCCCCCCAAAAAAAAGAACCCCACCAAGCCACCCCCAAAACTTGAAGGGTTTTCTTGTTTAATGAAAAACGGAACAAAGTGAAGGGGAAAAAATTAAACTATGCATTCCATATACGTCAGCCTCTTTTTGACTAGTTTTTCTGTAGAGGGTTGGTTTTTTTTTTTTAGAGTTGTTCTTTTAACAGATTCTAGAATTCCCTTTTCACACTATTTCTTAATATAGTGGACAACCTTTTGAAGATACTTGAATGGGAAAGTTTGGTTGATGTAGAAGGTGTCAGTTGCGTAAATAAGAGTACAGAAGTGGTTCTTCGTAATTTCTAAGTACTTGGAAGAGCCATACTGGCCTTAATGGCATTTATGAAGTGTCATTCTGGTTTAATTAGGAAAAACTGTGATCCAACAATAGCAGCTGTTCCTCTAGGCTGAAGTTCAGCTTTTAACCTGGCCTAAGTCTGTGGTGCTGCTGAAGGAACTAATAGCACTTAGTCCAAATTGTATTAGTGTCTGAGTCCAGCTGGAGAGTTTTCTGGGAGCTGCAAGGAAGGCTAGTCTTAGTCTGTTCGCAGCATGGCAAAAGAAAAATCTTGTGCCGGCACAAAGAAGGGGTGGGATGGAGGCTGGGATTTTTTTTTTTTTTTAATGGTAGTACTGGTTGATATGACAGTTATTAGGCGTTTAGGCATTTGTTTCGGAAACTTGTCAAAATGAGTCTCAGTTGCATTGAAATGCTGCTTGCTTTTGGCTAAAAATCTTCAGCATCATATTTGCTGACTATATTGTGGTGGTTGTAGTAAAGGATCTATGTTTGTCTGAGATATTTTTCCATGAAGAATTTTAAGACTTCTATAGTTGGAAGGGCAGCTTATCCTATGGATACCTTCATACTGAAAATATGAAATGAAGCTACACACAAGGCAGTCTTGTAGAATGCAGTTGAAAAATACTCCTAGGTAGATGTTTAAAAATCATATTTTGTGTATTCTGTGTGCGTCTGAAATTTTTGAGAGCACAGGGGAAGAGCATGTCCTGTAGCACTACTCAGCTGAAGTCATGCTGATGTTAATGGATGCATAACTCTGCACTTTGGCAACATGCTTTTACATTGACACTTCTTTGAAGCACTGGGTGTTGCAGCTGCCCAGTGTAGTGTAGGATGAAGGCAAGTCTTTGTCCCTCGTCTTAAAAAGATCAACCTTCAAATTTTGTAAATGACACATCGTTTGGCATACATACAGTCTTGGCTTTAAATCAGTTGTTTAGGATGTGTGTTTCAAGTGAAACATTTGTGGGATATGGAAATCTTGTTTGTATGTAATTTCAAATTATTCTCACAAGTTTTTATTGAATGGGGAGCTTTCACATATGTTAAACTGTAAAGAACTTCAGGTTATTCTGATATATCTATTTGGACTTTAATGCAGCTGTGGTGGGTTAGCCCTTGGCTC